>NC_142495.1:16414405-16596675 GCF_965113065.1 Corylus avellana | reverse complement strand
TACATAGTGCAGTAACTGTGCTGCTCTCTAGATGTGTGATCGATTGCACTGTGAGGTGCGCTCGATCATACTGGTGCGCTCGATCGCCATGGTTGGGCGATCGATCGCACCTCCAGAGGTAGAACAGTCACTACAAGAAACAAAGAAAATAACTAAATTAAAATAACACAACTAAAGGAAAATAATTCTAAACAAAATTCGCCACAATCCCCGGCAACGACGCCAAAAACTTGTTGTTCACAATTACCTACATAAATTAATAGGAAAATAATTGAATGTTTTACCCGCAAGTGCATGAGGTCAACACAGTAGTATAGTGTGCAAATACCGGGTTCTTCCCACGAGGATTGCTGAATCTTGTCTAAAATCAATTCCCAAAGCAAAATAAAACAAGAGATTGGATTTAAGTTGATAATGATAAAAAGGTAGTGCTTTGATATCCATCACTAATTATATTTAGCTAATATATCAATATGCCAATGTTTTGATCATGCTATAAATATCTAATGTTTGTCAACCTAAGAGCATTGGTGTCTACTCCTTAAGTTATTGATTTCCCTAAGCAACGAATTAGGCATGGGCGTCTACTCTAATTGCTTTCTTTCTTAAAGGATTTAGCATGGGTGTCTACTAAGTTGTTCTTTAAGAAAGCATAAAACTGTGAAAATCGACAAACACATGAAGCCTAAGGCATGGGTGTCTACTCCCAGTTCCCCATGTTGATTAACCCAAGAACTCAGTGTGGATTTCTTTTGTTTCTTATGTTAAAACCAGGACTCGGTCATCCAAATTGATTTAACTAACTAGTCCATACCACATGCACACACATATGAGGAATTCATGAACTCAGAAATTAAACAATTTAGATATCACAACAACATCATCACAAGGGCGCCAATATTGAATATCAACTAAACATAACTAGGGCTTCAATCTAGCCCTACAATTAAATTAGTTACACATGAAGTTGATGTTAAAAATCTTCATAAAATAAAAGAAAAAAAAGGAAAAGAATAAACCTGAAAGTTGAACTTGAAGAGCTCCAATTCTTCTCCTTCCCAAGCCTCCTTATTCTTAAGGCTTAAGGATCTATTTATAGGCTTTAGAAGTCCTTGACAAACTAGTAAACCTAGGAATTTTCGTAGGGTTTTAAACCTATTACAATTGGGAGTTGGAAAACCCAAATATAGAAATACTAGCATTTTGGCCGCAGCTTTGATGTGTCTCCTACGCACAGGTGCGCTCGATCGCAACCGGTGTGCCCTCGATCGCAGGTCTGCGATCGATCCTCTGTGTGTGGCGTTCAATCGCAGATGGCCGCTTCATGCTTTGTCTTCTCTGGTACTGCGCGTGATCACAGGTTCCCTGCAATCGATCGCAGTGTCAGGGGCTCCAACTTTTCCCATTTTCTCTCTTTGTGCCCAAATCTTCCTATTTTACTTCATTTTCTTCCAAAATTTTACAAAAGTATGGAAAACATAAAAAGGAATTAAAATGGCCTAATTAACTAAAACCAAAGGATTAAAAAATGTAAGTTAAGGGATGAAAATATGAATATTTTAGCACTTAACAACAAGGATCACTTTAATAGGAAAAAATTACAAGAGAAGACATCAAGAACTGGCAACAACAAAACAAACAAAGAAAAACTGCAGCACACAAAACATGAGTTAGAACACAACATATTATAATAAGCAAGGAGAACTAGTGTTGCAACCCCATCCTATACTAGAAAGGACCCTAATTAGCTTCAAGTTTTTCCAACCTGGAGGTAATATCCTTCATAAGAGAAATGATTCAGTTAAGGGAATCATTGTGAGTTTCAATTTCAAAAACATTAGAACGCTTTCTAATTGGAGATTTCTGTGGAAGTTGAGTGCAGTAAGATTGAATATGACACTTTTTGCCACAAAAATGACAAGTGGGAATTTTCCTTTGAAAAGGAGTTCTCCTTACAGGAACATGAGAAATTTGTTCACTGGACCTTCCCATCCCTATAAAAGGAGGTTTAGCAGTCATTCTACCCTTACCCTTGTCATTTACATCAGACCTACTAGGTATGAAATGTGAAGCAGGGACAAAATTAATCAAATTTTTTGAAGCTACCACATTAGAAGTAGAGGCATTCTAATCATATCCAACTCCATGTTTGTCACCAAATGGCTTTTGCCTGCTCAGTATGGGATTCAACTTTGAAGAGGGGGATTCACTTTGAGATTCCTCTTTCTGGGCTTCTTCCGAACCTTTGAATCCATCTCTCTTGTTCATCGAAAGCTTATTTACATCTTGGAAACTTACATAAAATTTGTTAGTATCAAACAATTTGGTCATTAAATAATTATTTTCTACCTTCAGAGATTTTTCAGTCTTGTAGGCTGAGTCCAGTAGATTTTGAAGAGATCTATTTTCTTCTTCAGCTTCAGTTAGGTGCTTTAGGAGTTCTTTGTACTTTTTCCTCGTGTCTGTGCAATTCCTGACAAGAGAGTCATGAGACACAAAATGGCTACAGCTTTTGTTAAGTGCCAAATATTGCATACTTAGACCCCTTTATTTACATTAGTTAATCCTTTAGTTGTGTCATGATTTAATATTTTGTGTTAGTTTTGTATTTTTAATGTTTTGTAGGTCAATAAACAAAAACTACAGCTTTAAAGGGAAAAGTGAAAAGTTTGAAAGAAAGCAGACTTTGAGAAGACCTAGATGATGTGGTTAAGTCTAACCAAATCCAAAAAAAGGTTAAATTGGATTAAAGATCAGATTAGATTAAAGATTAGATTGGATAAAATTTCGGATTTGATTTAAATTCAGATTTTGCACACGTCTCAGTATTTCAATCATAACTTTCTGTTCAAATATCAGATTGAAGTTATTCAAATGGCATTGGAAAGCTAACTCAAAATACTAAAATTCGTTGTGAAATAGGATTTTCCCAATTTGGACAGTTACTATGCCAAAATCGCCCCGCAGTTAAAGGACACAAATCTGGACGAATCCTATTCGTATTTCAGACTTCTATTTTGACTGGGAGACAGACCTCCGAATTATCTAGGTTTAATAGGACTTCTAGGACTTTCCTAAGCCTATAAATAGACTTCTTTGCATTCAAAAAAATATAGATAATTCTAGAGAGCAAAATTCTACAGTTTTTCTCTTTTCAGTTTAGGTTTTCTTTAGATTTAGGTTTTATTTTTATGTAGAGCTAAATTCCCAACTAAGGTTGGAGATGAAGCCTCACCGATGAAGAACATCAATACTTTCATGTAAGTCCTTATTTATCTGATTTTAATGGGTTTAATATTTCAATTGTTTTACTTCTTTTTAATGTGTGGAGTGATTATTGGATATCATTTGCGATTCAAGGATACACTTGATGATTTAAGATAATTTCACATAATTGATTACTTGATTTTATTTGCCTAAATAATTGGATATCCCTTGTGATTTGTTCCACGGATGCATTTGGTGTTTCAATTAAGATTGGATATCTTTTGTGATTTACAGATACATCTGATGATTTAATTGATATCAGATTCTTTTTGTGATTTGTGCAATGAATAGATACATTGGATGGTTTTGATTAACTGTTGAAGCATAGTAAAACATATATAAGATTTTAATTGTGAGAACTTCAGATTAATATTGATAAACATGGAAGTATGTTGTTATAATTCGTTGAGTGTGAATTTCCAAACCTTAGTATTTTATCTCTTAGATTATTTTAATTAGTTTATGTTTGTCTTTTAATTTTTAAAACCAAAATCAAAACCCCTTTTGGAACTAGATTAGGATTTAATTAGTTTAGATATAAATTGCTCTTTCAAAAACACAATTCCCTGTGGGTTCGACCTCGCACTTGCAAAACATTATATTGCAAACGATTCGTGCACTTGCAAGTATATTAAAATTTGCACAACAGCTTTTCCCTGAACCTTCATTCGAACTCTCCACATAAGACTTGCCATCTAACTCAGCTAAAGCAGAATCACTAGAACGTTGAATAGTGGCCGGAAAAGCTATGCAGGCAACTTTCTTACTTTTTTGTCATTGGAGTCATTAGACGCTAATCCATCACTCAAGGATGCATTCATGGCATTTGCTCTAGCATTCTTCAAGTTCACACAGTCAGCCCTGATGTGATTGATGTGGTCTTTTGTATACCAAAATATATCAATAATAATAAACCACTCGCAATAATACAAATCTTTGTAGGATAAGGCTATGGAGAGGGTGTTGAACCTCAAGGACTGTAGGGGTGTTCTTATCAAGTTTATGAAGATTAAAAGTAGCTTAAGAAAAGATTTGTGATTTGTGTTTGTAACTAAAGTGCATGAAAATAAAAGAAAATTTAAATATAAGCGAGAGTGTAGGGTATTGACTTCACCTCTATCTGCACAACAATCATTAATCATATTTAATCACAGACATTCATTCTATGCATGTTATAAATAAACAAGAAAATACCTTATTAAATAATAAGTATAATCCATCTTCGGTTGGCACGGATCGTCCACCTAGCCACTAAGATGTGGTACGACCTGTCTTTCCTACGTATGGATTATCTAATTCTTTAATAGGATACATACAATCAAAAGAGTAAGTATCACCCATCTTTGGTAGGCACGGATTGTCCACCTAACCACTAAGATGTGGTACGACCTGGCTTCCCTAGGTATGGCCTATCTAACCCTTTTAATTATATGTCAGTTAAAACCGTTGTATAATCATCATCCCCATAATCACAAAAAATAACAATGATTTGAATTCAATAAAAGTAAAAGACTTTCTAAGACAAGATAAGGATTTCACAAATATTGATTTTAGAATTAAAGAACAATTGTATTTAAACATGAAGAACAATATTAAATTGTAGCAATACTCTAAATTATATAACCAGCATGCATAAACTAAAAATCTACAAATTAAGATACAATCAAACCATTGTGCTTGGATAGGGTTACATCAATACCCCACAAAGGGTTTTAGCCGCTCATAACCCTGCTAAGCTCCAATGATTATTTGCTAAATTTTTACTCTAGGTGGTAGTGGTGTGTTTCTACAATGTTTAAAGGCCTATTTATAGAGATTAGGAAAACCCTAAAAACCCTAGAAACCCTAAGAAAATCATAGGTTAGTCTCCCAGTCCAAGTGGGAGATTGAAAACCCAATCCAAGGTGGAAAATGATTGCTACTATGTGTTGTACGCCGGAGTGCGCTCGATCCCAAGGGATTGCGTTCGAGCACAAGTACGCTAGAGCTTAGGCCGTGATGCGCTCGAGCCTAGATGGGGGGGCCCTCAAGCGCAGGTGCGCTCGAGCCCTTGGCTGGTGTGCTTGATCCCAAATGTCCAGAATGCATTAAAATGGTCTTATAAAGCCCAATTTCCACTGAAACTCTTGCATCTATCACATAAAACATTGAAACACAAAAACAAAACAAAATCAAACAAATAACAATGCTAAGGAATTAAAATATGCAAGTTAAGGGGCTTGAATGTGCAACAATCAGCGCTTATCAGTGACCAAATCCTTGACACTCAAAACATTGAGGGAAGATAGCTTTCTTGTCACGGTAGGATATACTCCTTGTATCCTTTCGAGATTCTCCTTTTACAGGCCACTCTGTAAATTTTCTACCAGTCCATTTTGAATTCTTTAAATATTTCTGAAAGTCCCTAGTTAACATAACAATTGATTCAGAATCAGAGGACTCCTCTTCACTAGTTTCTTCACATAACACTTCTTTCTCCTTCTTAGTGGTTTTCAATGCTATGCTCTTTGCTTTGAGAGAGAATCTCCTGCTCTCATAAGTTATGAGAGATCCCACCAGTTCATCAACATCAAGCAGCTCTATATCCTTGCTTTCCTCAACAGCAATAATCTTGGGATCAAAACGAGGAGGGAGTGATCGAAGCATTTTTTCAACCACTCTTACTTCAGACACCTTTTCACCAAGCCCTCACATTGACTTCACAATCTCGCTCAATTTGGTGTAGAACTCACCAAAAGTTTCATCTTCCTTCATGTTCACAGTCTCAAAACGAGATGTCAACATTTGTAGTTTGGCCTTTCTCATGCCCTTTACGCCTTCATGGGTTTTCTCAAGAATATCTCGTGCTTCCTTTGAGGTCTCACAAAGAGTAATCCATCGAAACTCATCTGATGATACACAATTGAAGATGCAACTTAGCCCTTGGTTATTCCAGTGGCCATTCGTAGTATCTTCCTTGCTCCATTTGTCAAAATCACCATCAGGTTTTTCAAAACCCTTCTCAACAATAACCCATATGAGATCATTAAGCCCCTTTAAGTACGCTCTCATACAAACTTTCTAGTGGGCATAATCATTCCCTTTAAAAATGGGAGGAGCATTTGGAGATGAAGAGAAATGAGTATTTGGTTCCATATCTAAGAGATCAACAAACAATCTCATGACGTTAATCAAAATATGAGCGAACCCGCTCTAATACCAATTGAAAATTTATAAGGATCGTGTTCTACCTCTTACAACCAAAATATTTAACAATAACAACTAACCGATATGATCAAGCACAAAAGCATGCACTGCAGAACAATGAACAAACAAAACTACAACACAGATTTTGTTTACAAAGTGGAAAACCCTTGAGCACCTCAAGGTAAAAACCTCTCCGGGGCAGCCAAACCTAGGAAACCACTAAACGAAGATTCACAGTTACAGAATAGACAATACCCACACCCTTGAGTACCTCAAAACTTAGTAAGAACAACAAACCTCCCAGTTGGCCTCCATCGTGACCATTTTCAAGCAGCAACTTTCTTTACTGATCCTTCGGTAGACTTCTTCAACAAATGCCAACCAACGATTCGAGCTTTATCATCAAGAAAGCAAGGCAATACGCCAAAGGTTAAGATGCCAAACAAGAGAAAGGAGAGCTTCAAGCTATATCACGTCCCCTCTTGAAAATCAATACCACCAGGACCCAATGCTAGTGGAGAAAAAGATAGCCCACGAACCTACTGAGTACGATACCGACGATACTATGGACAAAAGGTAACATTCTACTCATTTTTTAAGTGTTGTTCTTTTGGTATTTTATCATGAAATTTTTATAAGGAGGAGAGAATGTAGTGACCCAAATAATTAACTAAGCTTAGGTAGCTTAGTTAGAGGGTTAAATTGGGTTTTGGGTCACTAGGTACAGTTGTAGTGGCATTTTAGGAATTTTAGACTTTCTGACCGGACATATGCATGGGGACCGCCATACGTACTCTGCAAATAGAACGCAGACATACACATGGGGACCACCATACATACTCTACAAATAGTATGAGGACGTACGCATGGGACCACCCAGATGTACGCTGACTTTTGGATAACCCTTAGTTAATGCCCAAACGTACGATGTAGCCTTTGATCTGCTCGGAAAATAGTACCATATGTATGCCCCTATAGTACCCTACATATGCTACTTTTCAGAATAGCCTGCAATGCTCTCAGCTTTTTCCCACCTATAAATTCCCTCTTTCCTCTCGCCCCTTATGCCCCATTTTCGCTCTCGTTCCCTTTGGAGACCCTGTGTGAGTGTTTTGTGGGTTTTGTGAGTTCTTGGAGGAGAAAAGGTGGTTTCTTGAAAGCCTTGCTTCTAGGAGGTAACATTATACGCTTAATTTTTCTCTATAGTCGTTATACTGCTTTTCTAGACTAGCTTAGTTGTTGGTTTGAGTTTCTAGCTAAGTTATGCCTTTAATCTTGATTTAAGTGGGGTTAGCGTTTCATCTTTGTTGAACGTGTTTTCTTGTGCATGGAGGCTTTATTTTGAGATAGGAAGTCTTAGAAATCCTTTTGGGTAGTTTTAGAACCCGTTTGGAAGGATAGGAGGACGTTTGGAACAAATGAGGTTCTACCTGAATCTTTTGGGTGGATGTACGGCCACAAGCCCGAAAGTACGGCCAGAGGCGTTCCAGTGAACTTCCTTTTGACCAGTCGTCCAATAGCCTTTATTTTCACGTTCTAGGTTCGTTTAGTTGGACTTAGGACTAATAGAAGGTTTTCCACAGATTTGGAGAACCCGGACCATTCGAAGGATTACTCGGAGAATCTATATGACCCAGGTGAGTTTTAACTCACATAATGCTCGCTATTTATTTTCCCACATTCCATGACTATTTTTGTTTACCAAAACATGCATATTTACAACTATCACGATATACACTTTGTTACACATGAACTCTAGCTCTTTGTGAAAATGTGCTACTTAACAAGATAATGACATTGAGACTTATAAAAGCATGCATGTAAACTACGAACAAGATTATTTGCATCGTATGACATGGTACACCAATATGTGCGGGACAACAGCCATGGGCTTACTATACATGTTATCTTTATGGTCAAATGTGTGTGTGATATATGGGACTTCGATCCAATGGTTGTTTTGTGACCGACACACCCTTAACAGGCGGTCACTACAAGACATGCATCATTAGTAGTGTGGGCCACCCAGGGTTGTACTCAGTCAGGCTGCTAGTGTTATGGACAGTAGCGTACAATGGTCGGGGCACTGGTATTGTATTACAGGTCCCTCGGGACAGTGCCAACCCTACTGAGAAGGGTTAATATCTCGGGTAGACCACACTGTTGAACTATCTCTATTACTCATGATTATAAGCATGTATATCTATATTGCATCCATGGATAACTATCATACCAAAAATGTTGCATCCTTTAGCAAATGGAGTTCATTACTAAAACGACATGGGTGTTATGTGCATTAACTCTCACTAAGTCCTTGGACTTGCCCCTTTTATTTTCTCCATCCATTATGTATAAATTGCATGGTTTAGATAGCATATAGGAGGATGCCTACACACCAAACTTAGGTGATTGCTCAGGATTTGATTAGAGTCATTTTTAAGGACATTGATCCGGTGTGGTTGAAGACTATGTGGGATGACAGAGGAACCACACTGGCCAATATGATTGAGATTCTTGTCTCCTTGGCATTACTTAAGATTAGGCGTTAATCTATTTTGTTGTTTTATTCCCAAACAATGATTATGGTATGTAACCCTTATCTGATGATGGTCTGTTGACCGATACATTTGGTGACTTTTTATATTATGAGGTATTATGACTACTCTGGTGTATGAATTTATGGTTGTTTTAGTTATAGCTTTCCTTTCCATAGAGTAACAAAGTCTTCTGCTGAATTCTCTCGTTTATGAGAGGTTAAGATCCCTGAGTCTTGCCCTGCGAGGGATAGGGTTGGGAGATTAACCATGGGGTCAATTACTAGTTAATTGATTTTCTATTAGGGTCATTACAATTACACCTAGTAAATCCCTCATAAATCAAATCATTATCATCATAAAACATTATGCCATGCACGCTCATGCCTCATCATATAGCCATTCTTCATCATTTCGTGCCATCTACTTCTACATTGGTACTATAATAGTTTCATTCTCCATCATTTCATTCATGTCATGTTCATGCTCATGCTTGTGATCATATCATCAAATCATAAAGCTCATGTACCAATCTCAAAGATATAAAACTCATAGAAATCAGTCATAAACTAAAATATTGCTAGGATCGTGTTCTACCTATAATCACCAAATAAACAAAAATATGAGACTAGGCCATACAACAAACATAAAGCATGCACAATGGAATTAAAGCATGAACACAAGCACAACACAAAGTTTGTTTACGAAGTGGAAAACCCTTTGAACACACCAAAGGTAAAATCCACTTCGGAGCAACCAAACCCGAGAAATCACTATATGAAGATTCAGAGTTATAGACTAGACGATACTCACAACCTTGACGACCTTTAAACTTAGTAAGAACAACAAGCTTCCTAGCTTGTCTCCATCCTGGCCATCTTCATAGAGTGTATCTCCTCAACCCTTCGGTAGACTTCCTCCTTCAAGTAACCAAACCCATAATCTTGTGTAGATGGACGAACAAGGCAACATGCCAAAATACAAACAACACTCACGAGTCACAGCGCTCGTAGAGAAAATATGGAGACTTCAGTGAACAGTGCACATAAAATATTTTCCAAAGTCCACAATGAAGAGTGACAAGAAAACCATTTATAGGAGAGACATTTCCTTCTTCATGTCCTAACGGGATAGCACACTCGTTATGACGGGACGACCAAATCCGTGGATCTGAGAAATCCACGTCCTAATGAGAAAGCAGTCTCGTTCTGATAGGAAGAACAATTGTCTCATCTTTCTCACATGTCCCTTCTTAACTCACCTTCTGACGAGAAAAAAAGTAGCTTCAACATTTGTCCCGTTACATGTCCCGTCCTCATGAGGTTCCTAACGAGAAAACAGGAGCTTCATCTTAGCTCCAGTTACATGTCCCGTCCTGACAAGGTTCCTAACGAGAAAACAGTAGCTTCAACTTTGCTCCTGCTACATGTCCCGTCCTGAGGCAACTCCTGACGAGAAAACAATAACTCCCCGTTACATGTCTCATTCTGACAAAACTCCTCACGGGAAAACAATAACTCCCTGTTACATGTCCCATTCGGACAGCACTTTTGACGGGAAAACAAAGAGCTTCTTCAAACAACCCCTGAAGACCTAAAAAGCTATTCCCTAAAGTTTTAAACAACTAAACAACAAGAAACAACATTGAATAAGGCCAAACTAAAACCTAACATAAACGCTCATCAAATTATCTCTTATAAAACATCATCAAATTATCAAAGTATCATAAATCAAGTTTTATATCAAGTAATGTTGGCTTGATGTTAAATAACTATATATTTCCTTAAATATATTTGAAAACATTAAAACACAGTATCTTTGCTCAGTAAGTAAAATTCTTACATTGATTCGCTTGATTAGACTTAGTCCATGACCCACTAGCAAGTATTTACATGGTAAATACATCATTAGACTCTATTCTAGGCTCAACAACTTAAGCTTTAGAAAGATACTTGAGCACTACAAGTATCCCCCTCCAAAGGTTAACCCTCAGCACTTTATCCCCCTCCAAAGGTTAACACTTAGCACTTTAGGGTTTCGTTTTGTCACAATTTTAGCTAATAACACTAACCCATAGAGAATCTCTAGTGTTAGACACTCCAAAATACCCAAATCAACACTTAGATAAAAACTTGGGTTTTCAGTCTTACCTTGATCTTCGGTGAAATTTGAAGTTTCAAGCCACGAAACTTCAACCTAATGTTCTAAGATGGCTTAGAAGTCTCCTAAACGCAAAAACCCCAAAGAATTTTGAAAGATTAAGCAAAACCACCAAAAATCTAACTCTAATTAAGAAAACTTAGGGTTCATGGATTTTCCTAAAATCAATCAGTGAAAACGTTGATCTAACCTCAAGAAACTCATTACCAGGGTCAGATTTGCCTTTGGAAACCTCAAATAATCACTACCTAAGGTTTGGGTACAAACCCTATAAGAGAGAAGAAAGAAAATCGGAAGAAGATTGGAGAAAAAGTGAGAAATGAGCTTTCTCACACATGCCAGGTTTTATTCCTGCGTCCGGACGAGATGACCTCAATTCGGACGGAAATAAGTGAATTCGTGTGCAACTCGTTCGGACAAGGTTGCAGACGAGGCATACTAAACAGTTTTCTGCAATGTCTTCTATTTGGCCATCGACCCACGTGTTTAACTTTTATACTTAAACTTGATTAACTTTTAATTAATTCTCTTGGGCCTTACAAAAACACTGAGAGGAAATATTTATTTTAACAAAAATCCTCTCAGGGTATAACTGCACCCGGGAAAGGTAAACGCGACACAATTATTTTGATTGTCGTTATGTCAACCACTTCCATTTTCTAACATCTAAGTTTTCTCTGGCAGGGATGATTTCGACCAGGGTGTGAGGATTAGGAGAGACTAAAGAGTGCCCAGGCAAGAGCGTGAAGACACAAAAGATGAATGTTACTCTCGAGGCCACTCAAGCTCGAACACACCAGCCTGTCGCCGCTCATCATATTGGTTTCTAAAGATGCTAAAATTGATGGCTTCTTCTCAAAATATGCTTCAAACTCGAGCACCCTTAGAAGGAATGAACATCCAACCGGAGTGCATTAGTTGAGTTTGGAGCCATGGCTTATCTATTATCGAGCTTGGTCTAGTGGCAGACGATAGACTCTCCCACCTGTGATAATAAATGAGGCCATGCACGAGCAACTTAAAAATACCTATAGCGAGCAACTTTTAGCCAACCTGAAGGAGCAGCGGAAGACAAGTCGTGTTTCTATTTCTTTCTTTCCAAGCTTTCAGACACTTTTACTACGTGGAATGGAATGCCTATTCCATTTAGAAAACAAATAGCTATTACGGGAATAGAAGAATGTGAAATAGCATAGTTATTCATATTCCTTAGTTTGGTGACACATGCTTTAACTACAATTGAACCAAAATTACTAAAATACACAATTATTCTTGTATTTGTGAAATCTCATTTCACTTTAACCAAAATGCCCTGACCAGGGACTAGTAATAATTATTCTTTTAAATCTATCTCAATTGAAATTTTCTTCTAGCCGTCTCTTTTCTCTCTAGTCGCCAGAGAGAAAAGCAAAACCCTTCAGCCACATAGGGGAGGAGGGTTGGCCGTTTTGGCCGCCGCCCTCCTCCCCTCGTCCTCCTCGCCCCAGTGCTAGTTATTTACCTGATGCCCTAGCCCCGGTGCCTCCTCTTTTCCCTTTCCTTGCCGCTCCTTTCCCTTCTGTTTTTCTCCGTTTTTGCCCCTTCCCAGCCGATTTTCTTCCTCCCGCCTTCATTTTCTGCAGCGGGCTCCTTGGCCGTGTTTTGGCTCTTTGTGGGTTCGGATTTTGTTTGTGGTCGCCGCCAACCTGTGTCGCCGCTTCTCTGTCCGCTATTAGGGTTTTCTTTCATGCGTCCCCACCGTGTTGAGCTCCCACGCCCCTTACGCTGTGGTTTTCGGCCTACACAGGTCCAGCTCCCTTCCGGCTACCGTCTTCCCACTTTGTGCTCATTTTGCTTGTTTTTTCCCTGTTTTGGTGGTTCTTTGTTGTTTTTTCCTTTATTTCTTGTTTGTGGTTGTTTTCAGGTCCTGCTTCGCCAGTCTTCTCTGCGCCTGTTCGCCGCCCACCGTCCACTGTTGGGCCTTTTGACGAGTCCCCGCCGCGATGAGCTTCCAACGCCCCTTCGGTTTTCGATTCTCGGCATGTGCGTGATCGGAGTGTGATGTTTATTTTCTTGTTTTATTTCCCTGTTATGTTGCTTCTTTAAGATGTATTTGTGTTTTAGCGTGTATTTTTCCCTGTATTGTTTAATTTCCCTGTATTCGGATTGTAATAAGGCTCTTTCCTCTCTCACTCGATCTATGTTGCCTTCGGGTTAATTAGTTTTGGTCCAAACCTTTGGGTTGTGGATGTGATCATTATCCTAGCCTTCGGGGTCGAGGAGGAAGAGTTTCGGCATGAGTCTTTCCGCTTTTAGGGTCGAGGAATAATTGTTATCCATGCATTTGGTTAAGTTTGTCTGTTACAGATCTAGTATTAAATCTGATTTTAGTCATGGGTTAGCGGATTGGTCTCAAATCTTGTATTAAACCTAGTAATCTTGTAGCTTTATGCTATGGTTGCTTCAGAGCTTTGTTCTATGATGTAAGAGCTTTATGGTCATGGTATTATTGAATGAAATGTTATGTTTTTCTCAAAAAAAATTGAAATTTTCTCATCCTTTAAAAAAAAAGGACTCAATGGTGTTCCCACATGTGATCACCCAATGCACAGAGAATTTTGACTGCAGTAAAGGTCTCACTCTTAAATATTTTAAAGTGATCATCTCCACTTTCCATCTAAGTTCACAATTCTCTCAAGATTTAGAGTTAATATCATAATAGGTATTTGAGTTACCTTTGAGAGTGTTATATAGGAATGAGAACTCCTATAGTACTTTTAGTGCATTGTATCTGCACTAACATATAAATTCGAAGTCATCACTTCACGTGATTAAAATAGATCATCATGATTAATGTGTTACAATCTTTGCATTTGAAATGCCCAATTCCATTATAGACTACGAACTTATCAAAGCAATCTCCATTGCCTTGGCTTGGGCAAGAAAATTCTTCTTCTTACATCCTCAAGACACAATTGATCTCAAGAATTATGACGCCTCTAGACCTTCTCACCAATTTCTAACAACAACTAAGAGAGTGTGGGCTTTTACTTGGCTTTTCAAAATTTTATACTTTTGTTCTCAAAAAGAATTTAGTTCTCAGAAAAATTCTAAAGAACTAATATGATGAGATTGATTGATTTAACAGCCTCAGGCTCTTCTCTATTTTTAGGCTTATATGCTAGGAGAGGTGGACGGCTAGGGTTGGAAAACCATAGTTGTTGGGGATTATGCCCTAAATCCAAGTAGATTTTATATCCATGTTTTGTCATTCAATGTTTGTTATGAATAAATTATGTTATTCACTAATTAAATTATTTGAGCTTATGGCATATAGCATCGTTATATGCTTATTATGGTTATATTTAGTATGCATGTAATAGGTCCTTAAATTACATTGAATACGTATTGTGGGCGTGAGTAACCAGGTTTTCACACAATCCTTCTAGTCTTGAACTTTGAGATAAGTTCGTAATCAGTAATGAAACTGGGCAGTCCATTTGTGAAAGACTGTTATGTATCGAACCTTAAGGATCTACCATGATCAAGTAAAGTTAGAGACTTCAGGTTAATGTGTAGGCTTCGGTAGAATTCCATTTGTCATTGTGGGTTGCAATGAGAAAAAATATTGAACTTGCTGGCTTTAGACAGTTTCTTATCCAACTACTTTTTTGGGCCTTTAGAAAAACACGACTGTCATGGCAGCAGAAGAGACCTATAGAAAGAAGAAAAATGAAGACATTCGATGTGGTTGTCATGGAGAGGCAGTGTACATTGAATCATTTATTTTGAACCAGGGGATCAACCATGAGTAACGTCACATATTGTGTATTGAAATAAATCCAAGGAACAATTGGAGGTGAACCGCTCCTTATTTTCTTAATTACCTGGCAAGAGTTGAGAACTAATCCAAACACTACCCATGTGAGATCCGAAAGTTAATTCATTTGGTTTTAATATTATGAATCCCAAACTAACAAAAATTAGCATAAGTCATGCATTACTGTACAAGAAATCAGAGAAGGACAAAAAGAAAATTTGAAAAGAAAAAAAAGAAAAAAAAAAAAGGCAGAGAGCCCTATTATGATTCATTGAACTGCTAATCTTTGGAGATGATCCAAGAAGACCTCAAAGCCAACATCGTCGGTGAATATAACATCACCTCCCGAAAGAGCAGCATCAGAGTTATATGTGGATGAAGGATTCAATTTTGCTAAAAGGAAACGAGCCTGCAAAAACACCTTATGTACATTAGTGCCCACTAGCTTCTTGGACATGCAAAGAAATTATTTGAAAATAAAGAATCAACCCTCACAGGGAAGCATCAGGTACCAAACTAAAAGACTAGTAGTGCATCTAGTGAAATACAAACTTTATAGTAGCAGGCTATGACACATGAAGAAGATACCACCTTGTTTCTAGAAATATATAGGCTCATCAGTAGTTTCCCTCCATTTTCCACATTATGATCTTCACTTACCAAATTACTAGGGAAAAAAAAGAGCAAAAACAGGAACTCGCTACATTTTTTTTTTTTTTCTGAGCAATATAAAGGAAAGGGAGGGGGGGAAGGGACTCGTTACATCTTAAAGATGAATGAGTAGGTTCTTCCCTCAGGGCTAAGGTGCAATCCTGAATTTTGTACAACTTTTTATGAGGGTCAATCTAGCAAGGAAGAACATCTACAATGGGGAGGAAGGAAACATATATATATATATATATATATATATATATATATATATATATATAAACCTGACTTTTCCCAAGAATTACAGTTTGAATCGTAGTTTAAGACCTTCAAGCAATCAAGCAATGGATGAAGAGTAACCTGAGAGCCATGCTGATCACAAATGACTAGGCGAGGTGCTGGAAACCTTTCTTTCATTATGGCATGCGCCTCATCATGAGGAGTTCGCAGCAATTGGGCAAATGCCTGCAAGCACAGGGTTTTGAGTCTATGATTTTATCAAATTGCAAAATATCCAAAAAGATAAATGTGATCTGCGATGAGCAATAACTTCAATAAAACATAATTCGGAAACTTGATGTAGAATGTCATAATAGGGATCTCATCAACATTTGACTGGGATGATAGCTATATTTCGTGACAATAATGTGGGTAAAGCCAACTCAAACTATAATTATCATTCACCATAAAGATCAACTTACGTAAGGGTGTTCATGCTGCTGACAAAATCAACCTCGGTCAATTTTCGACAATCGAACAACATGGATGGTTTCTGTTTTAGTGAAACTAATGTCATTGGCTTCGCCCTCAGTTTTAGAAGCTACTTTCCAACAATTACCGAGCCAACCAATGACCATTTAAATATATTTATATTTAATTTTACATAATTAGAGAAGAATGACCATGATCCCCAATTCCTTCCATTTTCTTAAGTCCTTGGTCCCTCTAAGTAGCAACATACACTATTTTCTCAATTGTGCTGTGAACCAGATTATTTATGGAACAAGATTTTTTAATTTCTTCAATACTTTTCGTGGAGGTTTGGAATGAAGAGGACTCTTAAGGCATTCAGACTATAGCCAACCTATGGAGCTGAAACTACTGGAGGGGTGATCTTAAGGTCACCTTATACGTCAACAACCCATTACATGAAAGAAATTTTAGCTTCAACAGAAAAGCAATCCTGAAGCTGAAAGCGAGAATGAATGATTGGAAATAGATCGATAATGGCCAGGTTGAAGGTTGAGTTTTGCAGGAGAGCAACAACTTGTTGACTTGCATTGCACAGACAGCAATGGGTTCAAGCAACTTGATAATGCAACATCATTTGACACAGATCAATGGACAATTTCCCAAAACAAACATCCTCAGTTTGAAAGCCACTACCACATGCATGTGGATAAGTACCTTACAAACAAGGCACAATTTCCAGTCATTTTTTATTCTCATTTTTTTTTTTTTTTTTTTCAGGACCTAGTGCAATGACCCAAGGAAAGCACTAGCGACATCTACGCTATTACTTCAAAATCACTTATAAAGCCCGATCTCACCTAGTAAGGAACTTAGCACTTATGAGAAACTTTATAATCTACCCATTCTATTTGAGCCATTTATCTTCGTGATGTGGAACTAGGGTTTACACCTAGTCACGGTGGGATGATTGGCAGTGGTAGCTTGAGGGATTGTTTGTACTACATGGTTTCTCAGCAGAAGACACAAGGTTGTCTCACACAAGCTTATTACTCTAGGAGCAAATCACTCTGCAACAAGAATTTGGCTTCAATGTCAGTGATTTGGGCACCCTTCTTTTGTGTTATTGCAATGCATGTTTCCTTCCCTTCTGCATAATAACGTTTCTCAGTTTCAGTATGAAACTTGTGAACTTGTTAAACACCAGCGTGCTTCTTGTTCTTCTAGCATCAATAAAAGTGTTCAGCCCTTTGTTCTTTTTCATACTAATGTTTGGGGACTTTCACGGGCGGTTTCTGTATCTAGTTATCGGAGGTTCATTTCTTTTGTTGATGATTTTTCTTAGTCCACCTAGGTATATTTGCTAAGAAATAAAAGTGATGTATTCTCTGCATTCCAGATGTTTCACAAATGATTAAACCCAGTTTAATACCTCTCTAAAAATTATTCGTTCTGACAATGGGGGTGAGTATATATTTGGTGATCTCGGTATGTATTTTGGTGAACATGGCATTACCCATTAAACCACTTTGAGTCGATACTTCTCAGCAGAACGAAGTTGTTGGGTGGAAAAATCAACATGATCTAGAATAAATGTTATTATCCCCCATCCATGAAAGATTTTGTCTCGATGGATGTTACCATTTTTTAAGTGCAACCATATTTCTCATCCATTCAAACTTTTCTCCAAGGGGAGAGTCCGGGTGAAGAGAAGTTTTCTGAATAGTCCTTTACCTGTCCCTACTCTTGTGTTGGAGTAGGATATACAGTAGCTGCTTACTAATGAGTCTTCCACTGATCCTACTAATGAGTCATATGAGCCACCTATAAAGTTGAGAATTTGCTTCAGATGCTAGAAAAGTAAGACCATTCCTAATGCTACTTGCCAAACATCTGACACTTGGGTAATACCACTTCTATCCCTGATTTAAACTCTTCAATACCTGTTGTAGGTGATATGAATCTTTCAGTTGCACAACGCAAAGGAATTAGGACTTGTACTCAGCCATCCTATAAATATCTTTGACCATCATATCGTTTGTGTCCAAAATTGTCGTCTATGTCTATTCCTAAAACTCTACAAGAGAAATTAGTGATTCAAAGTGAAGGGAGAATTGCCTAATGGGAAGAAGGCGGTTAGATGCAAGTGGGTGTTAACTGTCAAGTATAAGGCCAATGGTTTTGTTCAACAATACAAGGCTAAACTGGTTGCAAAACGTTTAACACAGACTATGAAATTGACTACGAGGAAACATTTGCTCCGGTAGTAAAGATGAACTCAATTCGAGTTCCACTTTTAGTGACAGCTAATTTGGATTTGCATTTACAAAAAATTTGATATGAAAAATGCGTTCCTTCATGGAGATCTCTAGAAAGAAGTATATTTGGAAGTTCCTCCTGGACTTGAACATTCATCTTCTATTGGTAAAACATACAAACTAAAGAAGACTTTGTATGGTCTAAGACAATATCTGAGAGCACGGTTTGAGTGTTTTACGCAAGCTATGTAGAGACTTGATTACAAAGTCAAGCTAATCAAACACTCTTTATCAAACATTCCTCTCGAGGAAAGGTAATGGCTCTGTTTGTGTATGTAGATGATATTTTAGTGACAAGAAATGATGATGATGAGAAACAGAACTTAAAAGATTCTCTTGCCAATGAATTTGAAATAAAAGACCAAGGCAATTTGAAGATTTTTGGGCATTGAGGTAGCGAGGTCAAAACATGGTATATTTGTAACAGCCCCGGCCGTGAAGGCTAGGTTTGTTAACCACTTGAACCTTGTTAGTTTGTATGAAAGAAAGAATAGAAGAAGGAATAGGGGAGGCTATCAGTATTCTCTTATAGCCCCTCTCCTCTCAAACGACATATATATATTGCAACTTAGAATACAAAGACCAAAATACCCATATAACATATTAACCCTAATACACTTTCCTAACACTCCCCCTCAAGCTGGAGCATATATATCATATAAGTCCAACTTGGAACAAATAAATTCTAACTTCTTCCGACACAAGGGTTTTGTAAACATATCAGCTAGCTGATCTCCAAACTTCACGAATGGTGTAAATATATCTCTGTTGAGTATCTTATCTCGAACAAAATGACAATCGATCTCAATATGCTTGGTTCTTTCTAAAAAATAGAGTTAGACGCAATATGTATAACAGCTTGATTATCACAAAATAACGGGATAGGAGTACGAGTGGTGAATCCGATCTCCTGGAGGAAATGTTGTAACCACGTCAATTCACTAGTAATATTAGACATTGCCCTATATTCTGCCTCGGCACTATACCGTGCCTCCACCATCTGTTTCTTGCTTTTCCAAGTCACCAAATTACCACCCAAAAATCTACAATATCCTGTAGTGGATCATCTATCTGAGAGAAAACCTGCCCAATCTCCATCAGTAAACCCTTCTACCCAGAGGTGTCCATTTGGTCTAGACAAGATCCCAAGGCCAGGAGCTCTTTTCTAATATTGAATAATATGAGTAACAGCTTCCCAATGTGAAACCCTAGGAGCCTCCAAGAATTGACTAACAACACTCACTGCATATGAGATGTCTGGTCTAGTAATAGTAAGTCAACTTTCCAATTAAACGACGATACCTACTAGTATCTTCAAATAATTCCCCTTCATCTTTTACTAATTTCTGATTAGGACCTATTGGAATGTCAACAGGACGAGTACCCAGAAGACCTGTCTCTTCTAACAAATCAAGTACATATTTTCTTTGGGATAAATTGATACCTATTCGAGATCTAGCAACTTCAATCCCCAAAAAATATCTTTAATTTTCCCAAATCTTTTGTGTGAAACTTCTGTTGTAAAAACAGTTTCAATCGAGCAATGCCTCTTGAATCATTACCTGTAATCACGATGTCATCCACATATACAACAAGAAGAATGTAGCCTGCACTTGTATGCAAGTGAAATACTGAATGATCTGTCTGACATTGCTGAAGACCAAACTCCATAACTGCCGCTGAGAATTTCCCAAACCATGCCCGTGGAGATTGCTAGAGACCATACAAAGCCTTTTTTAACTTACATACACAACCCTAATACTCCCCCTGAGCAACAAACCCAGGTGGTTGCTCTATATAAACTTCCTCATGTAAATCCCCATGTAAAAAGGCATTTTTGACATCTAATTGAAATAAAGGCCAATCAAGATTAGTAGCCAAAGAAATAAGAATACGGACGAAAGAGATTTTGGCAACTGGAGAAAACGTCTCATCATAATCAATACCATATGTCTAAGTATAACCCTTAGCAACCAAACGAGCTTTCAACCGTTCAACTTAACGATCAGGATTAAACTTAACCGTGTATACCCATTTGCAACCAACAATCTTCTTAGTAGGCGGTAATGGAAAAAGTTCCCACGTACCATTTTGATGCAGGGCCTTCATTTCCAATTCTATAGCTTGCCTCCAACTAGAGTCAGAGAAGGCATCCTACACTGTCTTTGGGTGGAAACAGTAGAAAGATGGGAAATATAGCAAGAATGAGAAGGAGATAAAGAACTAGTGGATACAAACTGACTAATAGGATGTTTAGTAGTGCAAGAACATGTACCTTTCGGTAGGGCAATGGGCAAGGAATCCACATTGATTTGTATGCTCAAAACTCATGATTTAAAGACCTTAGGACTGATTATAGGTCTTTGGAGTTTTTGTCCAGAACCTAAAATTCGTTTTTGAAAAATATTTTTGAAGAACTGTGTAGTTGGTGATTTGAAAACATGAAATATAATCAAACAAAATCATGTATATAGGGTGGCCGATCCTATGTGGGGTTTCAAAAATTCTTTTCATGCATCAAAAACAACAATTCTGTAAAATCTCACGCTTATTTCATGATTAGAAATTAAGAAGTTGCAATTTTTACAAAACCATCTCAAATAAGCATGCTTTTCAAGTAATCTACCATGAAATTGGCTTTGATGTTTGAAATAATATTTAAGCCAGTAGCTAAAACATAATTCTATGATGCTATCATGCAAAAGTATGATGTAAAATCAAGAGTTCATGAAGCACACATAATGCAATTCAAACTTTTAGAATTCATGCATAGTTTCTACAAATCTGAAATTTTTAACAAACTTTTGCATGAAACCTATGAAAAGAAGAGAAAACTTGCAGTTAGAAGTTGAAGTAGGAAAACTTGTCCCTTTGGTGTTTCCTTGGCTGAAAAGGGTGAGAGAGTAGGAGAGAATAGTATTTTCTTCAACTCTAGGGGTGACCAATTTTGGCTTAGGGAGGTAGGGACTTTTTGTTCTCGTGTTTTCTGAAAACATTTGAGAGAATGAGAGGCTATAGGGAGTGCAGAACTTAAGAGGGTATTTATAGTCTAGGGTTGTGTCCAATGGTCACAAGGATTAGGGTTTTAAGAGTCCAAAATAAGTTAGGATTGTAGTTAATGAAAATTTGACCATATTGGACAAAAATGCCCTCACAGTTGCTGCCATAGGGAAAATAAGATCCAAGTCTTCTCAACTTCAATTTTAAATCAAAACCATGCAAAAATGTTGTCAAAACATAAGAAAAATACTTCTAAAGAAAATTTCATGAAAAGTACGCAATTTTATCCAAAATCATGCACTGCATGTCACGTGGCAAAAAATTTTGTTCACAAAATCATGCTAAAGATTTTATCACTCATGCTGACTTCTATTGATCAATATGATTTGGTTAGACTAGTCTAAGGTTTACTTATCAAAAAAAAAAAAAAGAGGTTGAAATATCACAATATTTATCTCCCAATGGAGATATATTCTTGACCTTCTCAAGGAAACAGAAATGCGCAAATGTAAAGCCATTGATAATCCAGTGGAGGAGAATGTTAAATTAGTTGAAAGTAGTGAGAGCCTTCTGGTGGATAAAGGTAGATATCAAACATTGCAAATGTTTTTTGCTTCAGTTTGAGAGTGAGTGTGGTGCGTTCATTTTATGTTATTTCATTATTATAATATTGGGGGCAGTTATGTACTTTTACAATGTGTGACAACTATAAATATAATATGAGCATGATTCATGAGGAGAACCTTCTCCTCTCTTTTCTCACTTCTTTTTTTTCTCTTTTCTCCGTATCTTGTTTCAACTAGAAGTTCATAAACTAGTGATACTGCTACATGTCTCCCCCAAAATGGAATATGACATTGAAATAAAATCTAAGCTTCAACATATTATCAGAATTACCCTAAAACAATCAGAAATAGAAAAGAAACATAAATTCTACACAGACGTTGAGTATCTACACATCAATCAAAATATTTAGCACATTAACTTTCTAGAGGGATGAAGTTGCCATATTAGGTCAGCCCAGTAAATTAAATTTCCTGAAGCTTCCACTTGACTTCAATGGTTCAACGTTAATCAATTTCTAAGCAAGTTATGATCTTCACTATTGAACTTACCAAAAATATACTGATCCTCCCTATAGGTCAAGACCTGTCTTTCCCCAATTTACCAGACAACATCAGCCTTAGAGCAATGGTGTATATACTGTTTACATCAGTTTAACCTTTATAATTCACATTCACAAAAAATTACCTGATGTTCAGGTTGATTGTGGTATCCCGCTTTTCGCCACTGAGCTATTGTCACACCATGAAAAATAACAATAGTGAAATATGAGTCCAAAAGCAGGATCTTGTCAGCTGCAATGGAGGCCACATCAAGAAGGGCAGGTTCTGGGCCTGAATGAAATGAGTAAGAAATCAATGAAGGCTGAATCATCACAACTGAATTGGCAACATTTTCTCGGTTCAGTATCATTCTGAAGTATGCAGTCTCGTCAGGGCTGTTGTTAAAAACCTGCAACAAACAGAATTTAGTTTAAGAGTTATATGACAAGATCTAAAAGATAAATGTCAGAACTACAACTTAAGGATGCCACAAAAAAAAATATTGACAAACAGACTACCATATACCTGAACAAACTGAGAACGTCGCAAATGAAACATAAACTGGGGGAATATTGAAAGTCGTGGAGACAAGCTGAAAGAAGATGGACTGTCCTTTTGGTAATCTCCAAGCCGAGAACATAGATTTATCAATGCTTTATCCAACCATCTTATAGGATCAAACTCAGCCTGAATACCGATGCCATCATGTCACAAAATGGGTGACAGCAATCGCGACCATTCAAGTCACGAGTCATCAGAAAGAAATAAAATGTGCTGAACAAACTAATTAAATGAAATACAAGTTTACATCTAAAACACCAACAAAATAATTAAATGAAATACAAGTTTACATCTAAAACACTAACTCATGTATAATTTTATCTTTCCAATGAACTGTGCAAAGTTACATCAGAACTTGAGTATGATTTATAAAGTGTTTCTACATGTCCAGCAAACTGACATTGACAGTTTGTGTCATTGTATCAGGCAGCAATAACAGTGCGGTTGATTTTTCTTTTCAGTTTCCCTGATATCTACTATTCTTGTCTTGACAGTTAGTACTGCTTCAATTAAGAAACCAAGAAATCCCATCCCTGGCTCAAATCTAACTTCAAATCGAGGAGTTCTCATGATATTTAGAAATAGAGATAGATTTAGGCAACACAACTTCCTACACTCCCTCTTCCTTCAGGAGAGTATATTTAGTAAAAGACAGGATTCTTTTTTTTTTTTTTTTTTTTTAATCTCTCGGTTAAACAGTAACAGTTGAAATGGAGGTTTCTTCAACTAGCTCCGTTAACTATAATGACTTGTATAACCAACAAAGTAAACAGTAACAATTGAAATGGAGGTTTCTTCAACTAGCTCCGTAAAGTATAACTCGTATAACCAACAAAGTAAAATAAGCGAAAAATATTTAGAATAAGCAGATCCAATAAAAGTGAAGAATGGTTTCCAACTTCCATGCTAGGATGGATGGTTAGAGAAAATCTAACACCTACTCCAACCTACATAGAAAATGTGGAAACTACCAGATTATATACACTTGTTTAACATAAGTCGAGTCAATTACATACCGCAATAAAAAAAGAAAATGGGATTCATATTTACCAAATGCCAAACATGCTTTGGCTTGTGATTTAGTGGGTCATTAAATTCTAAATGATAATTCACAAGAGCCTGGTCCACTTCCCCTTTTAACTTCTCTAGCTGACTTCTACATTTTTGAAGGTTCCCACCGAAATCCACCACGCCATCACCTCGTACAATCTGTCTCCTTCTGCAGCATAAAAGCTGGGAGTGAACATGCCAGCAATCCTACCTAGAGCAACCTCCTTTTGAGCTTGAGGTACAAAGGCAACAGTCTAAGTGTGGCCCAATGTACTAGGAGCTCGATTTTACTCGAATCCTGGACCTAAACTTGCAAAATGGACTGTGATGGGGTGGATCATGGGCCGTTTGCTGTGTATTTGAAGGAAAAGGGCATAGTTCCTCAATACACCACTTCTGGGACTCCTGAGCAGAACAGTCTTTCTGAAAGGAGAAATTGGACATATCAGGAGGCTGTTCGCAGCATGTTGAGCCCCTCCTCACTGCCTGAAGAATTCTAGGGAGAAGCCTTGAAAACTGCAGATTATTTTCAGAACCGAGTTCCTTGCAAAGCTGCACCCGAAACTCCTTATAAGTGATGGACAGGAAAGATGCCGAGCCTTCATCATCTACATGTTTGGGGATGTCCTGCAAAGGCAAGACTATATAATCCCGAGTTGAAGAAGCTCGACTATCAGATGGTGAGATGCTATTTCATCGGTTATTCAGAGAGGTCTAAGGGCTTTTACATTCTAATGACAGAGAGATATCAGGACAGGAACCAGTATCAAATAAGCAAAAGAAGGGAAACAGTAAACAAGCAAGACAGCTAAGCAGAAATCGAGATTGATCAGAAGCAAGCAACTGATTGATTGCGCATTAGAGACCGAGGTAGTCTTCCTCAAAAGAAGGAAAAGGAAAGCAAACGAGGGATGCCATTAAGCAAGAGGAAGCATGCCTGAGCTAACACAAGGCAAGAGCAAATGAAGTTGATGTCTAAAAGGCAAATTTAAAGCATTTTCAGACAGGCAACTAGTTACAAAGACCCAGAGGACCAAGGAAAGTTTAGTTTATCACTAATAATAAACATGGCTTCTTTTGCGAGGATGCTGTTAAGCAACCAAAAGAGGCCTTCAACTAGCAAGAAAGCTACCCGCCCAGATTTCTGCTTAGACTGTGTTATGACTATGCTATTAGTAGCTCCCGGTCTGACTGAGTCTGTCGCTCTTGGCAAAAAGAAGGGGGAAGGTTGCCACATTTTCAGGTGGCACAGAAGGGAAAGTTGGCCAGGTTTGTTGCAAAATCTCACCTTTTGGAAGGGAATCGACTAAAGTTTGGGAGGATGCTTGGATCCCAAATATTCCAGAATATAGACCTATTCCAAACACGTATTTCAATCCAAAATTTTTATTTTTTAAATAGAATCATTTCATTTGAAAATGGGTATATCTATAGCACCACCATTGCACCAAGCACTGAAGGGCATCCTTGCAACTGCCATGCCCCACCTACCACCTCCGCGAAAGTCCTTCGGCCACCACCTTTCATCGTCTCCTTACCCGTTGAAACCATGGAAGAACCACCGACAGAGGTTGACTGCAAACCACCCATGGATTAGCATGAGGCAAAATTCTGCTTCATTTGTGACGTAGTAGAAGAAGGTAACTAATCAAAGAAAAAGGTCTTTGATTCTGCAAGGAGAAGCGTCTTCGTTTTTTACCCCAAAAGATAAAACAAGCCCGCAGGCTCAAAGAAAGATAAAGCTCCGCAGAGTACTTGAGAGAAAATTCTTTGATTTGATAATAATTCAATTCATTGAGTTTTACATAATAAGCTAGCTTATTTATAGAAGACAAATACTTGTAGAGAAAGTAAACATAATCCTAGTAGTAATAGTGAACCTAATCCTGATAGCAATAGTAAACCTAATCCTGATAAGGAAAGAAAAGTAATTAAAGCAAATCTAACCCTATTAAGGAAAGGAAATAAAGTACTAATAAAATAAAATCCTAATATAAAATTGACAATCAGCGAAAATCGTGACAATCTTTCTTTTTGTACTTCCATTGTTTGAGAATAGGTAAAGTTCTGATTAAGCGGCGCTACTCCAATATTATTTTTGATATTTTCCTTATTTTTGTTTTTACCGAAAATATAGGTAAATATCATCCTACATCACTTTGCCAATAGGGAGACTGAAGAAAGTCAACACCTTTCTCATCTCAGCTGCAAAGCTACTCCGTCCTCTCTCTTCTTGCCACTCCGGGATCACAATAAGGCCTCTCCAACCACCATTCCCAAATTATGCCACCTCCAAAGACCGCCTGGACCTTTAGAGCATCTCC
Organism: Corylus avellana; assembly: GCF_965113065.1. Lineage (NCBI taxonomy): Eukaryota > Viridiplantae > Streptophyta > Magnoliopsida > Fagales > Betulaceae > Corylus > Corylus avellana. The sequence continues at coordinate 16,570,032 of NC_142495.1, read as the reverse complement.
AAGAAACGAAAGCCTTGTTTCCATCCCTTGACAATTTGAAAAATTCAGTCACCTCTGTCCTTCAAACCAACTCCGACACCGAGTTCGACAGCCAAACAACACCCAACTTACCCAACAATATTGTTCTTTATTGGCACTGAAAAATTTTTACACTAGATAGAAACTGATTACAAAAGGCTGGTAATCTGTTACTTATGTCAGTCAGATACGGTCTATATATATCATTATATATTTAGCCATAATTAGTCTTTCTAGTTATGGCATGTTCTTGTATTATAGCTATAGTATATTGTAATTAATACGTAGATTTTAGTTACCTTATTTGTTTCCCTAGATTGCTGTAATCGCTGAGATACAGCCTGTAATTACCTAGACAATTTCTATATAATACGAGGAACCCTCACATTGAGAGGTATTTCAATACAATTGACATGGTATCAGAGCCATCATCTAAATTAGGGTTGTTCTAGGTTTTCAGTTACCTGTTGTTTTTTTTGTGGCGGTCGATAACTTCGATCATTCTGGTGGGTTCTAAACTGCTATTTGGCAGTTTTTTGTTGAGGGTCGAGGCAGTCTACATTGATTAGTGGCTGTCGGGAGAGCCTTTGGAGGTTGTGGAGAATCCTTGGTGGCTGTCGGCGATCTGGGTTGTCGGAGATTTGGTGCTGTCGGCAGGTTCAGGTGTGGCGGATTCTATTTTGGTGTGGTGTGGAGCGTTTCCGGCGATTTGTGGTGGTTGTCGGCAGACTTGGGCTTTCGGCGATTTCCTTGGTGGCTGTCGGCGATCTGGGCTGTCGATCGTTTTTGGGCTGTCGGCGATTCTAGTGTATTTGGGGCTGACGGCGGCGTGGTCGGTTTTGGGCTGTCGGCGATTCTGGGGTATTTGGGGCTGACGGCGGCGTGGTCGTGAAGGATTTGGGGTTGTCTGCGATTCTGGAGGAGTAGGGGCTGACGGCGGCGTGGTCGTTTTGGGCTGTCGGCGATTCTGGTGTATTAGGGGCTAACGGCAGCGTGGTCGTTTTGGGCTGTCGGCGATTCTGGAGGATTTGGGCTGACGGCAGCATGGTTGCATGATCGTTTTGGTTGCTGTTTCTGTTTGGTGAAGACGTGAGGTGCAATTTGGGTGCTGTTTGGTTGCTGTTTGGTGGGCTTGGGCTTGACTGGTAGCTGTGGGCTCATATTTTTAGTTGCTGGTAACTTTGGGCTTGCTGGGCTTGGGCTTAGTTGCTGTTTGGGGTTGCTGATTGGTGTTTGACTTGTGTGGCCTTGGGCTTGCTGTCCAACAGATCTGGTGGGCCTATTACTCCTTTATCAGGTGTTTTAATTTCTAATTTTCTTTTTTTTGATAAGTAAATTGTATATATCAAAAAAAGCGCAAAGCGCCTCTAAGTACACAAAAGAAGTATACATAGGTAGCCCAAAAAACCCCAAAAAACAGACCCCAAAGAAACCCATCCCAACTATAACCACCACCAAGCGAAAAAAAACCAAAGCAAGAACCCAAAGAACCCAAACACTGTAGCCCACAGAACCCACCACCAGCCCTAAAAAAATCAGAACCCTAATGCACCTCTGGAGGAAAGGAGAATGCATTTTTGGTTCCAACACAACCCCGACGACGATAGTACCGCTTCGGAGAAAGTCTCTCTCTAACCTCATAGTTGATGGAGCATTCTAAATTCTTGATTTCTCGCTTCCCTTTTGCCTTAGAGGTAAAGGGCTCCTGCTCCCCTTCAATATTCGAGAAGAGATTCAGAAGACTCTTCTCATCACCTCCTTCACCATTAGACAAACCCACACTGGGGGCGAAATTCGCCGCATCTATAACCACCTCCGAATAGTTCCCTGCCCCCTTCTCGGAGGGTTCCGCTACAACGTCGGCAAACAGCTCCTTGTTCTTCTGCAACTGCTTGGCAAGCTTCTCCTTCACCCTCCGGGCATACCCTATTTGAGATTTGGAAACAGAGGAATAAATCGGAGCACCGCTCTCCGACATTCGAGGAAAAGATTCGCTTAATCTCAAACCCAGCTCAGCCGCATGCTTTCCCGAGATAGAACAGGTCAGTGAATCTTCGACTACAACCTTAGAGCCCTTTACCGACGATGAAGCCTTCTTCATCCCAGGCAGAGAGGAAGAGGAGACATTTCTAGACCCTAAAAACCCCCGACGTAGCAACCCTTTCGCCGGAGCAGTCTTAATGGGTATTCTCCGGCAACAGAGCAGCCTTCGTCGGAAAAACAGGGGCCATCGCCGGTCCAAGAGAAACAGACCCTGCCGCACAAACCAGTTGATTTGACTCCGGATGCACCTCCGCCAACGACAGCCCCACCAACGCAAGCTCGGAATCATCACTAGAAACCCCGGCGACCGGCACAAAAACCTCAGATTCGCACGCTTCCCTGCGATCGGCCGGAACATCAGTCTCTCCCGGCGAGGCAGAACCACATAGTTGCGATTTAGGCAAAAACTTACCACGACGCTTCAATCCCCTGCGCCAAGCTGACTTAAAATACCCAGCATGTTTGGGCTTAAGGATAGACCCAAACTCGCGAACACCCAGCCCACCTAATAAATCTTTAACTAACCCAGCTAGGACCCGGCCCAAAACAGAACGCAAAAAACCTATCAACGTCTTATTCTTCTGTTTCTTCTTCTTCGTAAGATCCGCCGTCGTGCTGAAACATGTAGCCAGATTAGCAGAATCCGGCGACTCCAACTCCACCCAGTCCACTATCACCCGCGACTCATACTCACCGTACCCGGTCTCGAAAGAGTCCTTCACCGGGAAGAGATCTATGTGTTGCGAAGATCTAACCCTCCTCCCCACGAAAGGCTCCTCAGAACCAGCCGCCAGTCAAAGAGCCTCCGCAAAGGAGCGCCCAGGGTGACATCCAGAGAAGGATTCTCCCAAACCAAGCTTGAGCTGCGTCCCCGGAACATGATGCGTAGAGGCTGTTGGACCCAACAACCACCGCAATTCATTTGCAAACCGACGCCATCCCCTCCCTCCACGGCCCGCAGGTAGCCAAATGATTCCTTTACGACCTCCCTCAGCAAAGACGGCCACCTCCAGGAAACTACCTGCCTTATTAACACCCCCATGCACCATCAAAGCCTTGTCGCCCTCACGGTATGACTTGGCGATATCAACCTTCAACAGAGATTGACTCGCCTCCTCGACCATATCCACCAACCATGAAGCACAAGGTTGGCTCACAAAAATTACCCCTACGAACCCTTTTCTCTTTTCCTCCAACCGAAGATCAGGACACCCTTCCTTCGCTGACAGGCAAAAGGATTTCGCTTCTATGGAGAAGCGCCGTTCCATAGCGGCTGACCAGAGCCTAGCGCACAGCGCCTAAACAGCGCCGCCGCTAGGGCAGAAAACTACCTTGCTAACCTTTGATGGATTCGGGATTCCACGAGAGAGCGAGAGTGTCCACAGATCCTAGAAAATGCATGTTTCTCTTTTTTTTATTTCATCATGTCTTCTAGCGAGGCTTTTGGGGTTCGTTTTACTGGAAAAAATTATTCTGCTTAGGAATTTCAGTTTCAATTATTTGTTACGGGAAAAGAGTGATCCAGCACCTACGGAAACTAAGGAGTTGGCTAAGTGGAAGGTCAAGGATGCACGTGTGATGTCTTGCATCTTAGGGTCTGTTGATCCTCTTACTGTGCTCAATCTGAGGCCCTATAAGATTGCGAAGACTATGTGGGAGTATTTGTTGAAAGTTTATCATCAGGACAATACCGCACGCCGTTTTCAGCTGGAATATGAGATTGCTAGTTACACTCAAGGCAATCTCTCCATTCCGGAGTATTTTTCTGGTTTTCAAAATTTGTGGGGAGAATTTTCTGATATGGTTTATGCGAAGGTACCTGCTGCATCTCTCTCTGCTGTTCAGGCAGTTCATGAGCAAAGCAAGAGAGATCAATTCCTGATGAAATTGCGCCCTGAATTTGAGGTTATTCGCTCAAATTTAATGAATCGGGATCCTTCTCCATCTTTGGATGTTTGTTTTGGAGAGTTACTTCGCGAAGAGCAGCGCCTTCTCACACAGGCTACGTTCCAGCAAGATTCCAACCCGAATCCAGTAGCCTATGCAGCCCATGGGAAAAGGAAGGGTAAGGATATGCGCAAGGTCCAATGTTTCAGCTGCAAGGAGTATGGTCATATTGCTGCCAACTGTGCAAAGAAATCTTGCAACTATTGTAAGAAACAGGGCCACTTTATCAAAGAATGTCCCATTCGACCTCAGAATCGTCAAGCTACTGCCTATCAGGCTGCAGTGAACACCTCTTCTACTCCAGTGATGTCCTCAGCTTCTTCTGCGGCCGGATCAGCTATTCTTACTCCTGAAATGGTCCAACAGATGATTATGTCAGCCTTTTCAGCCTTAGGGCTCCAAGGTAACGGTACTATTTCCTCTGAGTCTTGGCTTATTGATTCTGCTGCATCCAATCATATGACCAGATCGTCCGATACTCTTTGCAATGTTCGTCCATGTCGTGGTTCATCCCATATTCAAGTAGCTAATGGGAGTCATTTAGCTATTACTGAAGTAGGAAATATCAATCCTTCATTCAGAGATATTTATGCATCTCCTGGACTTTCTAGTAGTCTTATTTCAGTTGGCCAGTTAGTTGAAAAAAACTGTGATGTCCATTTCTTTCGTGATGGTTGTCTTGTGCAGGATCAGGTGTCGGGGAAGATACTCGCAAAGGAGCCTAAAGTTGGCAGACTATTTCCACTGCACTTTTCAATTCCTAGTTGTTTATCTTTGGCTTGTATGACAGTTAACACTCCGAACGAAGTATGGCACAAACGTTTGGGTCATCCAAACTCTGTTATTCTGTCTCATATGTTAAATTCTGGTTTGTTAAGCAATAAAGAACGTGTTTCTAAAAATTTGTCATTTGACTGTTCTGTATGCAAGCTTGGTAAGAGTAAAACTCTTTCGTTTTCTTCTCATGGTAGTCGTGCTGCAAAATGCTTTGATATTGTGCATAGTGATGTATGGGGCATTTCTCCTATAATTTCTTATGCTCGATATAAATATTTTGTGAAATTCATAAATGATTTCAGTCGGTATACTTGGGTCTATTTTCTTCGAGCCAAATCTGAGGTCCTGTCTGTTTTTCAGACCTTTGTAGTGTATATTGAGAACCAATTTTCTACAGGTATTAAGGTTTTGAGGTCTGATTCTAGTGGAGAATACATGTCTCGCGAGTTTCATGATTTCTTACACCACAAAGGAATTGTCTCTCAACACTCTTGTCCTTATACTCCGCAACAAAATGGGGTGGCGGAACGAAAGAACAAACATCTCTTGGACGTTGTTCGCACCTTATTGCTTGAGTCATCTGTTCCTTCTAAATTCTGGGTTGAGGCATTATCTACCGCAGTTTACTTAATTAATAGACTGCCCTCTCAGGTCTTGAATTTTGATTCTCCTTATTATCGATTGCATCATCAGCATCCTAGCTATCTTGATTTGCATACTTTTGGATGTGTTTGCTTTGTTCATTTACCTCCTCATGAACGTCACAAACTTTCTACTCAGTCTGTTAAATGTGCCTTTATGGGTTATAGTATTTCTCACAAAGGTTATGTTTGCTATGATCCTTGTTCTAACAAAATTCGTATATCTCGTAACGTTGTTTTCTTTGAGAATCAATGTTTCTTTTCTACACATGTTGAATCATTGCCTGAGATTAGTATTCTACCTTGTTTTGATGACTTGCCTCTGTTGCCTGAGCGGTTCAAACCTGGAATTGTGTATACTCGACGTCTACCAACTTTGCCCCTTCCCGAGACTGACCCTTCATCTGAAACTGTTCCGACAACTCCTCCGATTGACCCGTCATCTGAGACAGTTCATGAGTTTGGTCCTCGACGCTCTACTAGGGTATCACGTCCTCCTGATAGGTATGGTTTTTCCCACACTTCTTTTAATGCTACTTTATCTTCTATTTCCATCCCTACATGTTTTTCCGAGGCTGTAAAATATGAATGTTGGCGGAAAGCGATGGATGAGGAACTTCGGGCTCTCCAGGACAATCATACATGGGACGTGGTTCCTTGCCCCTCTCATGTTAAAGCCATTGGTTGTAAATGGGTTTACTCGATTAAGCTTCGCTCTGACGGGACTCTGGATCGATATAAGGCCCGATTAGTTGCTCTTGGGAACAGGCAAGAATATGGGGTGGACTACGAGGAGACATTTGCTCCGGTCGCGAAGATGACCACAGTGCGTACAATTATTTCTATTGCCGTCTCCCAAGGCTGGCCACTTCACCAGATGGATGTCAAAAATAATTTTCTTCATGGTGATCTCAAAGAGGATATTTACATGACTCCTCCTCCGGGTTTGTTTTCTTCTCCATATGCCGCTGTGTGTAAGTTAAAGCGGTCTCTCTATGGCTTAAAACAGGCTCCCCGGGCATGGTTTGAAAAATTCAGGTCTACTCTGCTTCGCTTGTCCTTTGTCCAAAGCCAATATGATTCTTCTTTGTTCCTTTGCAAGACTCCGACTGGTCTCGTTCTTTTACTTGTGTATGTGGATGATATTGTCATTACGGGCACCGACTCCAGCTTGATTGCACATCTCAAGCGGAATCTTCAAGACTCTTTTCATATGAAAGACCTTGGTCCTCTTACGTATTTTCTGGGGTTGGAGGTGCACACTGATTCTTCCGGTATATTCTTGAATCAACACAAATATACCTAGGACTTGATTAGCCTGGCTGGTCTTAAGGATTCTTCTTCGGTGGATACTCCTTTGGAGGTTAATGTGAAATATCGACGTGAGGAGGGTGATCTTCTCTCTGATCCTACCGTGTTCCGACAGTTGGTAGGCAGCTTGAACTATTTGACTATTACTCAGCCCGATATTTCCTTCGCTGTCCAGCAGGTTAGCTAGTTTATGCAAACTCCACGCCATCTTCATTTAGCTGCTGTTCGACGTATCATTCGATATCTTCGGGGGTCCCCTGGCCGTGGGTTGTTCTTTCCAACCGGCTCTCCTCTTCGCCTTGTTGCTTATAGTGATGCGGATTGGGCAGGATGTCCTGACACTCGGCGGTCTGTCACGGGTTGGTGCATGTTTCTTGGTGATTCTTTGATTTCTTGGAAGAGTAAGAAGCAAGCTTGCGTTTCTAAATCATCTACTGAATCCGAATACCGGGCAATGTCTGCTGCTTGTTCTGAGATTGTCTGGCTTCGTGGGCTTCTGGCTAAACTTGGTTTTTCTCAAACTGATTCTACTCCTCTTCATGCTGATAATACTAGTGCCATTCAAATAGCTGCTAATCATGTTTACCATGAACGTACGAAGCATATTGAGGTAGACAGTCATTCTATTCGGGAAGCCTTGGACACTCGTGTTATCTCTCTTCCTCATGTTTCCACTGATCTCCAGATAGCTGATGTCTTCACGAAGGCTATGACACGACAGCGTCATCAGTTCCTTGTGGGCAAATTGATGCTTCTTGATCGACCAGCATCAATTTGAGGGGGGATGTCAGTCAGATACGGTCTATATATATCATTATATATTTAGCCATAATTAGTCTTTCTAGTTATGGCATGTTCTTGTATTATAGCTATAGTATATTGTAATTAATAGGTAGATTTTAGTTACCTTATTTGTTTCCCTAGATTGCTGTAATCGCTGAGATACAGCCTGTAATTATCTAGACAATTTCTATATAATACGAGGAACCCTCACATTGAGAGGCATTTCAATACAATTGACAACTTATAGTGTGTTGCAGCTAATACTGGGGCTACACAATCATTACATTGCGGTTACTTAAGAAAAATCAGAGTCACAACATACCATTACAGCAAATTGCAGAAATTGCTCTGCATCAGACTTTCCCTCTAAAAAAAAACTTGCTCAAGTAGAACAGTTAGATGAAAGATAGATGGGAATAATTCTTATTATTTCTCAATGATTCAATAATACATCTTGTTTATATAGAGAAGCTATACATTCTAATATGAAACATGTATGGACAGGAAATCATATCTAGAAATAAAATCAAATCATATTTGCTGCTTATCTTCAACACTCCCCCTCAAACTAAGGTAAAGATATCTCACATGCCCAGCTTGCACAAGGCTGAATGAAGAACAGTACTATATTACTATACAAATCAATCATGCCTGCAATTTTTCCTTGACAAAATGTCTATCAATTTCAAAGTGTTTACTTCGATCATGCCGAACTGGATTATGAGAAATATTAATTGCGGCCTTATTGTTGCAATATAGACTCATACACTCCTTGCAATCATATCCAAGTTCTTTTAGTAGAATCTTCAACCATAATAACTCACATATCCCATGGCCATGGCTCAGAATTCAGCTTCTGCACTAGATCTAGCAACCACTAACTGGTTCATACTACACCATGTAACTTTCCTCCCACAAGAGTGCAATATCTCGAGGTAGATCTTCAATATGTGACTAACCCAACCCCATTTGCATTTGTATAACCTTCTACTTTTAGATGATCATGTCAAGCAAGCAATAACCCTTTCTCTAGTGGAGACTTCAAATATCGAAGTATTCTGTAAACTGCTTCCATATGAGACTCCCAGGGTAAATACATAAATTGGTTCGCTACACTTACTGCGTAGGCAATGTCTGGACGAGTGTGTGACAAATATATTAATCTACCAACCATCTGTTGGTACTTGCCTTTATCCACCAAAGAACTCTCATCACGTTCTTCCAACTTTTATTCTGCTCTACTGGATTATCAACAGTCTTACAACTTGTTAAAGTATTGATTAAGTGATTAAATTTACCTCTTCTTATAAGCTTAAACTTTGGGATAACTGGTGATTTAACATGGTATTAGAGGCAAAGATCTAGAGATCGAACCTTGACTAAATCAATTTACCCTCATTTAAATTAAATATTCCTCGTGTTAGGCCTCACCTATTAAAATGGAGTTTGAGCTCACACGTGAAAGAAAGTGTTAAAGTATTGATGAAGTGATTAAATTTACATCTTCCTATAAACTTAAGCTTTTGAAATAACTGGTGATTTGACACAACTGATCATCCATGTTCCTTGAATACATCAAGAACAAATTTCCATTCAGAGAGGAAGATACCATGTTTTGATCTTGCAACTTCAATACCCAGAAAGTATTTCAAATTGCCAAAGTCTTTTATCTCAAACTTACTGGCCATACCTCTATATTGCCTCATTATCATTACCAGTCAACACGATATCATCTACATAAACAATCAAGGCCTAGTATAGAATGTTTGATGAATAATGTATGATTGCCATGACTTTGGTTATAGCCAAATCTTTGCATAGCTCAAGAATCTCTCACACCAAGCCCATATAGGGCCTTCTTCAATTTATACCCTTTACCTTCGGCCAACAAGAATTGGGGACCAATAGAAAGTTTCATGTAAACCTCTTCCTCTAAATCTCCATGAAGAAATACATTTTTCACATCAAGCAGCTGAAGTGGCCAGTCTAAATTCACTGCCAAATAAAGAATGACTCGAATAGAATTCATCTTTGCTACAAGGGAAAATGTCTCCTTGTAGTCTATCCCATATGTCTACGTAAAGCCTTTAGCAGCCAATCTGGCTTTATATCTTTCTACTGACCCATCAGCTTTATACTTCACTACAACCACCCATTTACATCCAAGCACCTTTTTTCCAATATGCAACTCGACTAGCTCACATGTGCTATTTTTGAGTAGAGCTCTCATCTCTTCGTGCATCACTTGCCTCCACTTTGGATCACTAAGTACCTCTTGTAAATTTTGAATAATAGACACATAAGACAATTTGAAAACAAAAGAACAATACGAGGGTGAAAGATGCTAATAGGATACAAAGTTAATGTTGAGTACAAGATCTGACCCCTTTACATTGAGCACTAGGCATATTCATATCATCAACAACAGGTATTGAATTTAAATCAAAGGTAGGGATAATGTTACCTAAGTCTACATCTGATTTTCAGCAAGTAGTGTCAAAAACAGCCTTATTCTGGCGTAAGGAGTAAACTCTCAGCTTTCTCACTGGTGGTGGCTCACACGACTCATCAGTAGGAGACTAATTAGTTGAATGTTGTTTATCATGCTCTGGCATAGGAGCAGGGAATCATTTTTTTTAATAGGTAATCAAAGAAGTTTTATAAAAAGCGTAGGCGCCCCCAAGCATATAGGAAGTATTCAAAAAGGACACAAAAAGCAGGAAAAAAAAAACCCTGTGAAAACCCAACAACACCATAAACACAGGAACTACCAAACCAGCCCTTAGAGAAGCTCGACAAACCCACAAGGTACTAATATTCGCGGCAGCTGTGTATCCTATTTGGAGAGAAAGAAACACTAAATGCTACCACCAACAGTGCCGACATGTTTGTGATCTAATTCAAGATATTATTTTTTGGGTTTGGGACTTAATACTCTCCACAGCTTTAAGCCATCTCAGAATATTAGGCGACTCCATAGGTTATAGGAAATCTCAGAGCATATTTTCAGTAGTAAGCTAGCAAGTCATGTTGTGTTATTGTCGTGAGTAGGGGTTAATCTTTGCATAAGTTTCCCCTCAACCTAGTTTCTTTTTGCCTTTCTTCTCGACAGTTCTTTTCCTTTTGGACATAATACTTACCATTATCCAAAAAGACAAAACTGTTTATTCATCATCATTCAGGGTGCTAATGCAGCTGACGATGAAAATAACTATATTGTGGTTGATGAACTAGCAAATCAATAAATCTAAGTAAACAAATTGGCAATATAGAGATCTGGCGACAAAGTAGTGTGGATTGCTGATAATTTATGGGAACGGAGCATGACCTTACAAGTAATAATCAGTGCCCCAATCACAGAGAGATCTCATTGTTGATCCAAAATCAAGACATTATTAGATGTTTCAAATAAGAAATTCACATATTATATGTTACTGTTAAAATATAGACCAAATAAGAACCGTGTACTCAACATAGTACATTAATCATATGAAGAATACAAAGTACAAAAAGCCATGTAAAATATAATCATTACCTCAGTTTCCATTTTGAAAGAGACCTGTCTTGCCATGACTACAACAGCTGCTTCTTGGTCAAATCCAGCAATCAAGTCCTACAGCATATACAGTAGAATTATATGCTTTATCCCCAAAAGAACAAGTAAATATGTCCGTGGAGAGTGAGTCAAGGGCTAAGATCAAGTTGAAAAGCATGTATATATGTAAATTTAAAAAAATAGACAAATAAAAGAGAGGAAATTTATGGAAAAAAAGTTTAAGGCCCAAATTTGATGGAATCTAGTAAGAATAACGACAAACATCTAAATTTATAGAAAAATTTAATATTTTCATTCACAGCTATCAATAGTCTGAGGCAAGTGAATCAAAGGCTCAAATCATTCACAACAATCAATTCTAACATAATTATCTTTAAAAAAGAATCCTTGGCCATTTTTAATCAGGCACAATTGAAAAGAAAAAATCGTCACTTCAGTAAACATAAAACAATTACAAATTGGTGCATAAAACTAAAGAATATAATATATCTAAATTATGAGCCTTCTTTTTAGAAAATATCCCTAACATGTGTTTTTTTTTTTTTTTTTTTTTTTTGATAAGTAATGTAGTATATATCAAAAAAGCGCAAAGCGCCTCTAAGTACACAATAAAGTATACAAAGGAACCCAACCAAACACCCTAACAAACCAAAAACCCAGAAAAACCTCTAAGTACACAAGAAGGTATACAAGGAACCCAACCAAACACCAAAGAAAAACCCTAGTGCACCTCAGGGGGAAACCTAGTGCACCTCAAGGGGAAAGGAAAATGCATTTTTCGACCCCAAATACCCCTGCCGATGCTGGCCCTTAACCGGAGAGATGGAGCAATCCAGATTTTTGAGCTCCCTCATCCCCTTAACCTTAGGAGCAGAAGCTTCAACCACGGGCTCCCTCTTTTCAATGATGGAAAAAAAGTCCCAAAGTTTTTTGTCTTCACCTCCCCAAGACAACCCCACAACGGGAGCGAGGTTCATCGCATCAAGCACCCTATCGGAATAGCCCTCCTTCCCTTCCACCGAAGTATCAACCACAGCCTCGGCAAGCAGGTCCTTATTCTTATGCAGCTGCTTTGCGACTTTTTCCTTCACCCTCCGGGTATACCACAGTTGAGATGTGGATATAGAGGAATAAATGGGAGTACCACTCTCTGTCATGCGAGGAAAAGGACGGCTAAGACTCCTACCCATCTCATCCGCCCCATCAGAAAGGGAAGTAGTCGAGAGAGAAGTGCAGACCTAAGACGAGAGCAAGGAGGTAGCAGCAGGGGAATGAAGACCCAGCTCAGCCACCCCAAAGGTAGGCGAGACAGTAGAGCCTACATGAACCTCCACGGGCAAAGTGGGAGAGACTTCCGGAATAGGGTCCTTTCCCTTAGAAGACAAGGAAGATTCCTTCAACACCACCGGAGAGGGAGAGACAGCTCTCGGACCAAAAAACCCACGACAAATCAAACCTGTCGCAGGAGAAGAAGGATGAACAACCTGAGTTTCCTCCCCCCCAGAAAAAGGAACCTCCCTATCCTTGCAAAGAGGGCTAGCCGGAAAGTCCACCTCCCAAGGAACAAAGAAGGCCTCTTTGAGAACAGAAAGACGCACCGAATCAGAAAGCTCCAAAGACACAAGCGCACCTAGGCGGGCTTCAAGCATCGAAGAAAAAGAATCCTCCCAGTCCCAGCACAAAGGGCTCGCCGGTAAATCCTCCGCAGAAGGGACAGAAACAGCCCCCTGAGAAGACCCATCATTAGCAGACCCGACATTCTCGCCCAGAACTCGCACCGGAGAGAGAGAGAACTCCGCCGGGGAAGACCCATCGCCGGAATCCCTAACATGTGTTTATAAGAACAATTATATAGAGTTTTTCAAAAAGAAGTGTTTTTCATAGATAGATAAGCACCATAGTTTTTTAACAATATAATAAAAATCCATTATCTTTTCCTTGGCATTTTCTTCACTACAATAACATCACACATATATATCTTAAGCAAGAAAGTAATTCATAAGGCAATAAAACATATAAATCTCTTCATATAGTTACTCATGCAATGGTCTTTTATTCTTTTCTTTGCTCTGCTCTTTCTCATTTCTTAAGGGACTTACTCCCAAAAAGAAGCGTTTTCCATAAAATCATAGCTGATAAGATAAGCATTGTAGAGTTTTTTAATAATATAACAAAAATCTATTAAATAACATACTTTTTGAAAGTTCTTTGCTGAGGTTTAGGGTTTAGTAAGTCTCCAGAAACATACCCATCTTGTGGCAGGCAGTAGTATTCCGATAAGAAGAATGGGGTATCTGGGGTTTTTTTATGTAGAAAAAAGTCTTTTGAATTCAGGTCAGAAGTGAGAGGGGGTGTGCGCTTGGCGAAAAAACGTAAGGGTGTTTCTCGGTCAGTGATCATGGCATGGCCGACAGTGTTCTGGTTCTTAATGTCAAAGTTCCATTGCGAGTCAGCTTCTTTGTGTGGAAGGCAACTCTAGGAAAGATTCTGACTTTGGACAACTTGCGTAAAAGAGGTATCATTGTGGTGGGATGGTGTTGCATGTGTAAGCAAAGTGGTGAGTCTATCAACCATCTTTTCCTTCATTGTGAAGTGGCACGAGCGTTATGGGGGTAGTACTCACTCTTTATGATGTCACATGGGTTATGTCTTGAGGGGTGGCAGATTTGTTAGTGTGTTGGCGTGGTCAACGTGGTAATATTTCAAATAAGGAGGTGTGGCGAATAGCACCATTGTGTCTTATGTGGACTATTTGGCAAGAACGGAATACACGATGTTTTAAAGGTCAATGAAAGAGCTCAAAAAGTTGTTTATTCAAACATTGTTCCATTGGACTGAAGCATGTAGTGTGCCTAAGATTTCCACCATAACTCAATTTTTATCTTTATGTTCCTCTCTTTGCCTTTAGTGGGGCTTTTCTTTGTATACTTCCTGTGTACTAGGGTTATGCCCATCTGCGCTTTTCAATGAATCACTTATTTATCAAAAAATAATAATAATAATTCATTATCTTTTCCTTAGCAATTTCTTTACTACAATAACCTCACACATATATAAATCTAAAGCAAGAAAGTAATTCATAATGCAACAAAGCATATAAATCTCTTCATATATATATTTTTTTTTGATAAGTAATAAAGCATTAAAGAGCGCAGAGGGACGCAACCCAAGTACACAGGAAGTATACAAGAGAGCGACTAAGTAGGGGAGAAAGAAGAAGAGAATATAAAGAGAAAATCAGGAAAATTGATCACTAAAGGAGCAAGTAAGCCTGTAGTTCATGTGAAAAGTGTGTACAAAAAGAAATGAACAAGGTCCTCAAGGTTCCTCGACAAATCCTCGAAGCATCTCGCATTCCTTTCCTTCCAAAGGCACCATAAAAGACAAAGGGGGGCCATCTTCCATACCACAGCACTACGGGTTCTTCCGCCCGACCACCAACTAGCAAACATCTCCTTGACGCTTCTAGGCATAACCCAACTCATGTTGAAATGAGAGAAGATAACATCCCACAACTTGCGTGCAACCCCACAATGAAGAAAGAGATGATCCACAGACTCCCCATCCGATTCACACATACAGCATCGATTAATCACAACAATACCTCTTCCGAACATTATCCAACGTGAGAGATTTCCCAAGGGCGGCCGACCACGCAAAAAACGCCACTCTCGAAGGAGCCTTGGTGCGCCAAATACTTTTCCAAGGGAAGTGGTTGGACTCTTTAAAGGCAAACATCCTATAGAAAGAGCGTACCTCAAACTTCCCTTTTCTTGAAGGGATCCACCACATCCGGTCCTCCCCTTCCCCACGAATCAATAATGAATACAAGAGCGAGAAGAAAGAGGCTAAGACCATCTCCTCCCAATCATGAATTCTATGAGTAAAGGTACCATTCCAGTGAACCATCCCATTTACACACTTACGGATATCCGCAATGGAAGCATCCTTATTGCTAGCAATATTAAAAAGGCCTGGAAAAGCATCCTTGAGTGACATCTCGCCACACCATAAATCCTCCCAAAATTTGACTTTCCCCCCCGAACCAGGATCCAATCTGAAATGGCACTAAAACGACCTCCAACCCCTACAAATGTGTTTCCATAACCCCACCCCTGCGTTCCACAAGGAACTTTAGAACGCCAACCACCCCAATACACCCCATACTTTGCCACCAAGATACTTTGCCACCAAGATACTTCTCCACCAAGCTTCTTCCTCATTTGCAAATCTCCATAGCCATTTCTCCAAGAGAGTTTGATTAAAAAGACGCAAGCTCTTAATCCCTAAACCACCCTTAGCAATCGGAGAACAAACCTCATGCCAACTGACCAAATGGAACTTAGGCTCGTCCTTGAACCCCCCCCCCCCCCCCCCCCCCACCATAAAAAATCTCGTTGAATCTTCTCAATGCGATTTGCCATGGAAACTGGGATGGGGAAAAGAGACAAAAAATAGGTGGGAAGATTAGATAAGGTGCTCTTGATGAGAGTGAGCCTCGCCCCCTTGGACAAATATGAGCACTTCCAAGGGGGCCAACCTTCTAGCAATTTTCTCTAACATGTCATCGCAAATAGCCAAAAGCTTGAACGAAGCCCCTAGCGGAAGACCCAGATACTTCACGGGGAAAGAACTAGTGCCACAACCCAAAATACCAGCCAACTCGCCCGTCTCAACCGAACCTCCGACTAGGACCAAAACAGATTTGGCCCAATTTACTTTTAAACCTGAGACCGCCTCGAAACCAATAATGAGGGCTTTAATAAATCTAAAATGTTCAAGAGCAGCCCCACAAGAAACCAGCGTATCATTAGCAAAAAGAAGGTGAGAAACAGTAACCCGCTCAGGCTCTCTGGCACCCACATAGAAGCCGGTGATGAAACCCCTACTAATAGAAACATTAATCATCCTGCTGAACGTCTCCATGACCATAATAAACAAAAAAGGCAAAAGGGGGTCACCTTGTCTAACCCCACGCGAACTCTCAAAGGAACCCGAAGGAGAGGCATTGATTAACACCGAGAACCGCACCGACGAAATACAATGTTCAATCCATGAGCACCATTTTAATAAGTAGAGTAAAAACTTCCAGTTCATATGATCATAAGCCTTCTCCATATCCAACTTACACAAGAGGCCGGGATCCCCATATCTGAGTCGGCTGTCCAGGCATTCATTGGCAATAAGCACCGAATCCAAAATATGTCTACCTTTGACGAAAGCGTTCTGCGGGTTGGAAATGACCTGATTCATGACTCCCTCATTCTATTGGCTAAAACCTTCGCAATAATCTTATAGATCCCCCCCACAAGGCTGATAGGGCGGAAATCCTTCAGATCAGATGCCCCATGCAACTTCGGAATAAGAGCAATAAACGCAGCATTGAGACTTTTTTCGAATTTACTTCAATCATAGCACTCCGCAAAAACAGCCATGATGTCCTTTTTGATCACCTCCCACCAATCTTGGGAGAAAGCCATAGAAAAACTATCCGGGCCTGGAGCCTTGTCCCTATCCATTTTTTTCACCACCTCCCACACCTCCCTTTCCTCAAAAGGAACTTCCAGACTAGAAGACTCATCCACCTCCAACATATCGAAATGAAGATTATCCAAATTCGGTCTCCAACTAAGAGTCTCTGTGAAGAGCGACTCATAAAAGCGAGTGATATGACTACTAATAGCCTCTTGATCAAAAGTAGTAGTGCCATGAATGTTCAGAAACTCAATATAATTCTGTCTTCGATTGGCATTAGCAATCCGATGGAAGAATTTTGTACACTTGTCACCCTCTTTCAACCAACGGATCCTAGATTTTTGCCTCCAACTGATTTCTTCTTGAAGTAGGGAGAATTCTAACTCACTTGCGTGCACCCTTTTCCTCTCAATCTCTTCCGTGGATAAACCTCTCTCTTCCTCCACCCTATCCAGAGCTTTAAGATCTTCCATACGAGCCTTAATACAAACCCCCACATTGCCAAAATCTTGAACATTCCATCTCCTAATATCCCAGTTTAGAGCTTACAGCTTTTTATAAAGAATGAAACTCGGAGTACCCTGAAAATGATACGAGTCCCACCAGCTGCGCACTTTATCCACAAAACACTCCACTTTGAGCCACATATTCTCAAATTTGAAAGGCCTTTTGCCTTCCAGATAAGAATTGTAGTCCAAAATAATAGGAGCATGATCGGAGCAAACCCGAAGCATCCTCTTTTGACGCAAGTCCAGGCGGCGGGCTTCCCAATTCGGGGAGACAAGAAAGCGGTCAAGCCTAGACCAAGAATTATTATTTGACCAAGTAGAAATCCCCCCCACTAAGGGAAGGTCCATGAGACCCTGCTACGAGATGAACTCACCAAAATCCCTCATTGCCGACCGTGAATGAGCTCCCCTCGACCTTTCACTAGGATAGAGAGTGACATTGAAGTCCCCACCGATACACCACGGCACGTCCCAGCAGCTCATGACCCTTGCCAGCTCCTCCCAAAGAAAACGCCTAGAATTTACTCTGTTAGGACCATACACCCCCGCAAATGCCCACGCAAAGCCATCCTCAACATTCTTGAAAGAACAAGCTGCTACATAACTTCCCAACACTACATCTACCTTCTCAACAGCCCTCTTGTCCCACATGAGCAAAATACCCCCCGAAGCCCTAATAGAAGGAACATAGCACCACTCCAGATACGGGAAACCCCATAAACTCCTCACTAAGTTATACGAAATAAAATCCATCTTCGTCTCTTGGAAACAAACAACATCTGCCCTCCAACTTCTAAGCAAATTCCTAACCCTCAACCTCTTATCCCTCTCATTCAATCCTCTCACATTCCATGAAAGAATCTTGAGCTTCATGATTTAACTCGACTGGCCCTCCCCTTGTTCCTGTCCCTTGACGAATACTCCAAAAAATTGACAGAAGACTGCAAATTATAAAGCTCCCTCTTACCATTTTTTAATTGCAGGAGTACACTCTTCCCTTTCCAATTCATTGCCTTTGTTGTCAGCCATAAGTAACCAAATGGTCTCCTCAAGCTTTCCTTCTTCTCCATCACAAGATAGGCCAACTTCCTTGCATGCCTTAATGATAAAGACCCTCTCTTGCTCCTCCAACGGCTCCTCATGTAGAGAGTCTGGGACAAACGACTCCTGGGAAATAGAACCCTCCACTACCATAGAAACTCCACCCAAATTATCAACCTGTGACGTGCATATCCCCGGCTCCTTACCCAGAATACCCAACACAGAAACACCCAGAGACTGTTCAACGGGGTTGCTCCCCAGAGAATCTTCCCTCCTGGACTCCTCACAATCACCGGCAGCAGACCTAGAGAAAACCGATGACACCCACTTACCAGGCTTCTCACCCAAAATCCCTGGAGCAGAGACGCTCGAGCCCCCCTTCGAAGAACGCTGGTTAGCAAGAAGCTCCTGCGCCCTAACCGGAGAACCCGATGCTTGATCGCTTAACTCCATCGTTGACGTAGCCTTGATCATGGAACCCACTGTCGAAACATCTCCCAAAGCACCATCCCTTGTCGAAATCTTCCTCGCCACCCCCTCACTAGACGAAACTTCCTTTGTCAGCTTCTCTGCCGGAGGCGTAGAGACGATCTGCAAAACAAGATCGACATGGGCCTTCCTGGCGCAGGACAACAACCTAGCATCGGGGCTTACAGAGTTACCGACGACGCCCACCGGAGTAGTTGGACCTCCCGCCGAACAGTCCGGCGCACCAACCGGCTTCGGTCCTGTGTCCGATACCTCCCCTTTCTCCACGGGCCGAGCAATCTTTCTCCTAAAATACATCTTGACCGGTTGAGTGCCCTTTCCATGCTTGGGCCGTCCCCTAATAACCTTCTTGGGCTGGGCCGCACCTTGCTTATGTTTGTCACCTCCTGCCAGCCCACAGGCTTGACAGTCGCAAGCCCCACCAAACCTAGGAGAAACACTCAGGCCCTCCACAAATCTGATAGCACAATCAAGTCTGTCAAGACCCATGTCCACCTCACCTCTCAATCTTCTCAACGACTCCTTTGCATTAATGAGATCAAATTTTACACGAAACCAGGACTGCACGTCGTGGCAACCTACCCCCTCCCATCCCTTCACGTGGTCAGCACCACATTCCGATGATGTCAGCCTCATCGTGGTGATCGACCTACTCGCCGGAGAAGGAAACTTGCTCGCCGGAACCCTGCTAAGAACACCCAGTGGCTCCCCTACCTTTGGGTTGCACATTCCCTCCCCACCAAAGGACTGGTTCTTCTTCGGGCCCTCCACACAACCACCACCCGACTTCACCGGAATTAAGGACTTGTGCGGACCCCCCTCCTGATCAGTAGAAAGCTGGACTTGCTTATCCTTCTCTGCAGAGGCCTCTTTCAGCCACCTTGGCACCCTGGCTATTGGCTCAGCATAAGCATTGAAACAGTCCTCTACCAGCTGCAGCGAACAACCCCAAAACTTCCGCGTAACTCCTCCTTCCCGTCCCTTCATAATTCTTATTAACTTCCCTGACCTCCCTAGACTCACACAAAGAAGTCTTAGCCAGACGCACCTCCGATATGAAATGTTTCCGTCCTTGACCATAACATCCTTCTGGTATAATAATCGAGCCACTCCTATGCCTACCATCATATTCTTCTACCGTCAGGAATTGCCCATGTCTGTTGGAGCATTTCTGAGCAATTATCCGTGGATACTTTGCTTTGGATTGGTCCCAAAAAACCTCAGAAGATTCCACTGCCACCAAGTCCTCTATAATGCGCGCCAACTACACCAACCCATCCTTCTGCAGAAAGATGGTTTTTTGTTTCCTATTACTTACTTTCAAAAATCCTCACCCCTGAAGCCCCACTCTTAATCAATAACTCAAAAGCTTTGGACTCCACAAACCACCTTCTCGAAGCAGCCATAACGCTAACCAAATAGCTAACAAGCTAGACACCCAAAAAGTAAACACGCGCCACCCACGAGCCTGTACTCAGGCGGAAGTGGATGAGAGAGAAGAGAGAAGCCTTAACAGCAAAAGCATTAGTGTTCGGGAAGGTTCTTCATATATTTACTCATGTAATGCAGTTTTTTATTCTTTTCTTTGCTCTGCTCTTTCTCATTTCTTATGGGACTTGCTCCCTTCGACATTCTATGGGCCTTACCCCCACGTTTACGTCTGATAGGGGCCTTACTCCCCACAGTTATGTCTGATCCTTACTCCCCATGCTAACATCTAATAGGGACCTTTTTTTTTTGATAAGTAATGTAGTATATATCAAAAAAAGCGCAAAGCGCCTCTAAGTACACAATAAAGTATACAAAGGAACCCAATCAAAACACCCAGAAAAACCCAGAAAAAACCCAAACAAACCAATCAAAAACCCAGAAAAACCCAATCAAACCAAACACCCATCCAAAGGGGAATACAAGAGACCCAACCAAACCCCAAGAAAAGCCCTAGTGCATCTCAGGTGGAACCCTAGTGCACCTCAGGGGGAAAAGAAAAAGCATTTTTCGATCCCAAAAAACCCCGCCGATGCCGGCCCTTCACCGGAGAGATGGAGCAATCCAGATTATTGTGCTCCCTCAACCCCTTAACCTTAGAAGCAGAAACTTCAACCTTAGGGGCAGAAACTTCAACCTCAGCAAGCAGATCCTTGTTCTTATGCAGCTGCTTTGCGACTTTTTCCTTCACCCTCCGGGTATAAAACAGTTGGGACGAGGATTTAGAGGAGTAAATGGGAGTACCATTCTCTGTCATGCGAGGAAAAGGACGGCTAAGACTCCTCCCCATCTCAGCCGCCCCATCGAGAAGGGAAGTAGTCGAGAGTGAAGTGCATCCCTGCGACGAGAACAATGAGGTAGTAGCAGGGGAAAGAAAACAGCCAGCTTGAACCTCCACCGGCGCAGAGGGAACCAGAACAGGGTCCTTTCCCTTAGAAGACAAAGAATCCTTCAACACCACCGGAGCGGGAGAGACAGCTCTCGGACTCAAGAACCCACGACGAAACAAACCTTTCTCCGGAGAAGAAGGACGAACAACCAGCTCCTCCTCCCCAGAAAAAGGAACCTCCCTATCCCTGCAAGAGCTCGCCGGAGAGTCCTCCTCCCAAGGAACAGCGAAGGCCTCCTTGAGAATAGAAAGACGAGCCGAATCAGAAATCTCCGAAGACACAGACGCACCCCGGCAGATTTCAGGCATCGAAGAAAGAGAGCCCTCCCAGTCCCTGCGCAACGTGCTCGCCAGTACAGCCTCCGCAGAAAGGGAAAAAGTAGCCCCCTGAGAGGACCCGTCACCGGCAGACCCAACAATCTCGCCCAAAACTCGCACCGGAGAGAGAGAGAACACTGCCGGGGAAGACCCATCGCCGGAATCCAAACCGGTAACCTGCAAACTCAAAGAAGACCTAGCGAACGGCTCCAAACACTCTTCAGAGGCTAGAGGAATCCCAGCCGATACAGACTCCAAAGGTAATGAGAAAGAGTTATGGACTGGATCTGAGAAATCCGGATCCAAGTGCTGAACCGGATCCAAATTTTGACCCAAACCCACTTCAGAGACCGACCCGGAATCACAACCCAAAGCAGAAGTTGATAGGCCCAAAAAACGAGCCCTTTTACTCCTGCGATTGGGCTTCGAGACAACCCCTGCACAGACCCAGTCCAACTTACGTTGGATTTGCCCTAGAAGCCTCATCAATCCACTAATACCGATCTTGCCCTTCTTCTTCTTCCTCAAACTCACTGAACCAGCCGCCTCCGCCAGAGGAGAAGACAAGCTCTCCAACGCAGAGCAATCCACGGCAGACCGCAACCCCAAACCGTCATACTCCGAATCCCACCAAGACGACCCCGGAAGCAAATCGAGAGACCTCGGATACTCAACTGCTCTCGCCTCAACGCCCGGAGAAGATCGAAGGACATCCACGAAAGACCTCCCGGAATCGACCCCCAAAGAAGGACCATCCATTAGAACCCCCGCCGAAGATGGAACCCCCGACTCCGCCGTACCATCCGACTTGATCTATGCCGCCATCAGTTGCCGAAGCTCTCCCGCGAAACGCCGCCAGCCCCTCCCAAAACGTCCCTCCGGAAGCCAAATGACTCCCTTACGACCACCCTCAGCCAACACCGATACCTCCAAGAACCTTCCGGCCTTATTACCTCCCCCGTGGACCATCGTGGCCTTATCACCCTCACGGTAAGATTTGGCAATTTCTTCCTTCACCTGAACCTGAATCGCCGCTTCCACCGTTTCCACCAACCACGACGAACACCGAATGCTCGCGTAAATATACCCCACGAAACCTTTTCTCCTCTCCTCCAGACGAAGGTTAGGACACCCAACCTTTGCCGAAAGGCAGAAGGTTTTGGCTTCAAAAGAGAATCTGCGTTCCATACGCCGAACCCTAACGCGCAGCATCAGCCGCGCCACCGATCGCAGAAAAAACTTTCAACCAACTTTCAACCAATCTTTATGGAAGACTATTTTCAACATTTTTGAGTTAGATTGGGTATGTCTAGACGAGTGGTAGATCTTTTTGCCCCACGTTTAACTTCCTCACTTACCATTCAACACTAGGGCCTTAAGTGGGTGTTACTTTTTTTTTTCCTTCCTTCTTACTTTTTCATCTCTAAATTTGATTTGTTATGGGTATTGTTTGAATGAAATTTGAGATATGGAATGAAGTTCTATTGCAGATACATAAAATTTCAAATGCATTTCGAGGAGATACAGAGAATAATTTGTACAAGGTGGTTCTAGATGATATTGACTTCTCGGAATTTGATTTGTTATGGGTGTTGTTTGAATGAAAAATGATATAGAAAGAACCAATTTGTTGAAGGTTTAGAGTACAACCTGAATGTTACCAGAATATGAATTATGCTCATCACATTTGGACCATGTTCTAAGATTACGAGATATATAATTCAGTTCTTTTCATCTATGAAAGTTGGAGGTTCTGCTACTTCGATAATTTCTCCTCCTGATTTTGTTCTACATCGCCTATAGAAATTGTTTGAAGCACGTGTTGGACCACCTGAATACCTGAACTCATTGTGCTTGGTCCTTTGAAATGGATTTCAGACACATGGTGAAATCCACTCCACAATGAAGCATGCTTGAATTTAATTGTGTTGGTTATTCTTGTGTGGCATGGATTGAAAATAAATAAATAAATAACAGTTAGAACTTCAAACATAACTGTTTATATTTTAAAGAAAAATAAATAGAAAAAAAGGTCCATAAAAATGTAAATTATAATTGTAC
The DNA here is from genome assembly GCF_965113065.1 of Corylus avellana. Taxonomy (NCBI): domain Eukaryota; kingdom Viridiplantae; phylum Streptophyta; class Magnoliopsida; order Fagales; family Betulaceae; genus Corylus; species Corylus avellana. Next base: position 16,546,686 of record NC_142495.1, on the reverse strand, counting down.
TATAAGGGTCTTTTAGAAATATTGATTACAATATAATTCTATTCACCAACGTATTACACTGTACCAAACAATGGAATACATACTTTGGATTCCATTCTAGTATTACAATCAAACTAATGAATATGGATAATTATTTCATCCCTAGTAATAATGGCTATTCCATTTCCTAATGTAATAGTCATTCCAAGTTCCAAACGTGCCCTTTAGTATGATGCTTAGGAAAACTAGATGTGATTACTAGGTTTTCTTCTTTCTTTTCTTCTTTATATTTTCTTTTCAATTTCCAGCAATTGTATTTTGAATTCGAGCCAATATTAGAAGTGATTTTTCATACATTATTTCATTAGAGTTCAATTCCAAAGAATCTCAAATCACCCACCCATCAAATAGCTCATAAATGACCCCAAAATACCAAAAGAGCCTTCTCTGGTTACTGCACACAGCCTAGAAACCCTCATTCACTAATATTTCCAGCCATTTTCACTACAAAACCCTAATCAAACAACCTTACAATAGCCTACTTCCCTACCAAAATCTTATTCGTAGCTTTGCCTAAACCTTAAAACAAGTTGCTTCCCAGATTATCCTACACCCTAAAAAAAGTTGCTTACCAGATTTTTTTTTTTTTTTTTTTTTTTTTTTTGTCGGGGAACCTCTCCAAGGTAGGGCCCTTCGGACCCACCCCTGTAAAGTAAACTCCGGTCTCATGCACCGCACCCTCGGAAGTTTCCCTATACGGAACTGGTTAAATCACTAGCTTTTCACCAAGGAGTCTGGACCCAAGAGATTGTTTGCACCCATGAGGTGTTAAACCTTGGACCTTGAAGGGAGCAAACCTTAAGACCAAGGTTTCCACCACTTGGGCCAACCCCTTAGGGTTGTTGCTTCCCAGATTATCCTACATCAGATTTCGTATCACATCTTTTGTTCTACATCAATTTTGGTATCAAATCTTCTCTCCTACATCATAATGCTTTGGTCAAATACATTAGATTATCATTTAGTAGCAGCCTATCAATAACACCATTTTTTGCCACAGTTGCATTTACAGCTACATAGTATTGAATTTTAATATAACTCATGCCACATTGTTTCTAACATTTAAGGTCACAGCATGATATACGCCCTACAAATAGAACACTATGCCTCCACCTGTCCATTCCATGGATAGGAATCGCGTAAACAACATCAAGGAAAAAGATGCCTTGCATCATGTATCATTACTAGCTATTACTTTCTAGGTCCACATCACTACTATGTAAACACGGAACCAATGGGTTCTACTCGAGAACGGAAACCTACAAAACAAGATTACATAATGTATCATATACAAGCAAGACAACAAAGCTTGCCTGTATGCTTCCCGGTCCAGCAACCCATCTTCTTGAAAGGGTCGTAACACGAAGTCTCGTTTGACCACCGTTATGCTGATAACTGAAGCAAAATATCTGTAATGAGTAAAAACAAAACCCATCTATGCCAGGCACAACAAATAACTACTCAAAAAAGCATCAGCTTAGAGTTCATACTAAGTTAAAAATTGGAAGTAAAATTGATTGCTTGTGGATTGAATGGTAGCATCTGGGCTTTCCTTCTTTACAATTTCAAAAATAAGACACAGAGATGTGGCTTTGTCAAGGCCACACATCTTCCACGCAGTAGTACTCCCCTGGCCAACAACATTGTCAGAGCACAAAGGACCTTTCTGCACAAAGTGGCCAACAAATTAAAATCTAAATGCAATTGGCGGAAAGAGAAACCAGCGAATAACTCTTTAAATTATACCTTTTCAAGAGAAGCACAAGGACCAATAATGCCCTGAACTTTGATATCCTTTGAGCAGTTAATCTCAAATATACCACTGCATAGAATATAAAGAAACAAAATGAGCTAGAATGGTCCTCCAGACCAAATAATCATATTAAGGAAGACACAGAACATATGAACAGCTATATCAAGTAAACACAAATTAGTATGATAGCATGATAGCTATGCACATCCCGGTTCAAGCAATATGGGCTGGTAAGATTTAGCCAATCAAGGCCATTCTTTTCCCCTTTCATTTTCTTTTGGGGTTTGTAATAGAACAGGTCTAAGCCCTTTTTTCCACTGCATCGTATTGGAACTCCACAGCTTATTTGTAAACTATCTTGTTAAGTTTTAGGGATTATGGAGCATAACCTTTATCTTATCTCTCTTCTTTCTTTCACCCTCACCTCTCACTTTCCTAGCGGAGGCGCGTGAAGGCACATCCTGCTAGCTTTCTGCTCTGATTTGTCGCCTATCAGAACAACAGGATCTGGTGCTCCAGGTTGTAGGCTTCTCCTTCGTTTTGGAGTGGTTCTTTGCGGATCTCGGATCAGTCATGTAGCTGTTGGGGGTTTGCGGTGTCCTCTCTCGCCAAAGCATGAAGAAAGCTCGCATCCATTCTTTAGACGAGGATGTGAGTGGCATGTGGAGGCGCCAATTGGAGATGGAGTGGAGGTTCTTCGTGGAGGCTAAATCTTTTTTCTCGGTGGTGGAAGGTGATTCGGAGCTCTGGTTGGAGGAAAGTAGGAGGGGCTTTTCCGGTATAGTGTTTCTGGGCTCCCAGTGGATCGCATGACTGGTCTCAATGGTGGAAGAGTTATTGCAGAATCCTAATGTTAAGGACTTCGTTAAATCTTTCCGAGAGGATTCAAAGGTACTCATCGCCCGAAGCGGTGGTAAGAAGACCGCCCAGTACTTGGAGGTGGCAGTTTACGCAGTGGGTGGCCGAAGAGGGCATATTTTGCTTCCTGAGGGTTGCAAAAGGTGGGGAAGAAGCTGAGTTGCTGGAGAGTTGAACAAGGTGATGACTTTTAGTTTCTTCTCCGGTGGGGTAGAAGGTTGGGCCTGGTTGGGTTAGGGTTCAATTCATATAGCTGGGAAAAGGATTATCGGGGAAGATGGTGCAACATCGTATGCGGAGGCGTTGCAATCAGTGGCTAGCTCTTCAGCTACAATAATAGGTACCAACGATGCAGCTAGGGCACCCATTGGGTCAAGGCCGCCCTTTCATTGGTAATCTGCGCACAAGGGCCTATCTGACACCCAACAAAGGTCCACTGCGTGAGGTAACGTTGCTTGCCCTGATGGTGTTGCAAACATTGGGGTGTGTCTGCAGCAAGCTAAGGAGAAGTAGTTATCGCCCCTTGGGGAGAGGAAGGGCCAGCTCATGAGGCTGCAAGCCAAGATTGGCCGGGCCTTGGGGGATGTTATAGAAGATTTGAAGGGCTTTGGAAGCTTTGGGCTTTTTCAGAAACCAAAGCATGTTGGGCAACATAAGAGGGTGCGTTGGGCCCCCAAGCACAAGCCCAAGTTTAAACTCAACATCCAGTCCTCCAAGATTGGGGCCAAGAGTTTCTCAGTACTTGCCGATGCCAGTGGTTGTTCCCCCTCTAACTGTCTTAAAGGTAGGTGAAACATCGAAGGGGGGTGATCTAGATGAGGCTAATGTTGGAGAGAATGGAGATGTAGGGGATGTCGGCTACTCCAAGATTGTGTTAAGTGCGAAGGAGATCTCTCCCTTTCTGGGGATCTCCCGTGTGGGTAATGAGAAAAAGCTTCAAGATGTTTTGACAGTCCTTGAAGAGTGACAGCATCATGAGATTGTGGTTTCTGTTTCTAAACCAAAAGGGAGGAAGGAGCTTAAAAACTTAAGAGTGTTCTATTAACTTTGATGCTAGTGATGATTATTGTAGCTGTGATAAAGACAGAAGGGTCCTCTCAGTGTGATGATGAAGCCCAGGGCTCTTCTGCGGGTTGAGGGTTTCTTTGTGGGTGGTTTGTTGTAGTTTCGTTCCTTTGGGTTTCTAAGGGTGGCTTGTGCTTTCCCTTTTTTGTCTTTTTTCCTTCCTTTTTTTTTTTTTTTTTTTATGGTATGCTTTTTGTATACTTCATGTGTACTTAGGGGCGCCTTACACTTTTTAATGAGATTTGCTTGATTACCTATCAAAAATAAAAATAAAAACAATTATGATAGTTATGCACCATTCTTCCAATGAACATTGTATTATATCTTACGGAATCAACATCATATAGCATGAGGACTCAAGGCAATATACCAATTACCAATCAACCTATACACAATGGTAGCATGAAGGGATAATTCAAAACTACAGCCCACCACACATTTAACAGAAGACCAAAACTATTGTGTCTCATCAAAATCTAGCAAAAAATATTAGTCACATGTTGGCAATGCCAAAATAAATTGCAGATATCAGGCAATATATATACCTTGAACGGATGTATTCTCATAGAAAAGGAATGAATTCGACGTGCAAAATAATATAAGGCCATAGCACTTGCTGATATGAGAAACAAAGCAATCAAATACGGTCATCCTTCATTGCAATAAAATAAAAGAAATACAGAGTGACCAAAATATAATGTCCAACAATTGTCATCATATAATGATAAATAATTATGTTGACACTACTGAATTAATTTAAGATGAAAGATGGGCAAGCAACTAAAAAAGTATTTGACATCAAAGTTGACCCACTATGTAAATTTTATGACTCCAGAAAATAACTTGCAGTATGATGTCATTTGACCAAGCAATACTTAAATAAACCCTTACTTTGATGATAGATCAAGATCACAGTCGCCCGTCTGGAAAACACGTCTCAGTGATTCCTTGAACACTGAATGGCCAAAACTTTCTGCAAGCACTACAAGCCCTCCAGTTCTTTCAACTGCAATTTTAAGTTCAGCAACCCCCACCTGGAAGAAAGATTGTCACACGGAAAGAACACTAATATAATTGCAAAGCATAATAAGTATGCACAAAAGTTAAGACCCAGCGAAGGGGTTGCATATGGGCATTACACCACAATTGAAGGAAAGAGTTATATTGAAGCTAAGGGACCATTGAGATACCATACTTAATCCAAGATGGTAATTACTTGACCAAATCTCAACTCAGTGCAAGGCCACAAGCCCTACACCCACTTTAATGTGGGGTGGGCGGGGGGATGTTTAAGTAAGTCCCCAAGAAAAAGGTTTACAACGATCAATACAGGAATTGAGGTTCCTTAAGTCCTAATGTACCTCAAATCCTATTCCCCCACAGAGGGAGACCCTAGAACATTAATTTTATCCAAACCTCTCACAATCCAAGAGGGTAGACAAACAAAACAGGATTCCAACAAATGAAGCTTCAAACCTCATGTTGGGCCTATCTTATATGAACATGTGGTCAAATGGACCTATCAACATAGTTTCTCACAACTCAAGAGATTAGATAAGGCCTATCACATATTCTCCTAGCCATCTTCAATTGATGAAGCTTTGCATTCAGCTTTCTCTTGTTCCCCTTTCTCGCCAACTAAACTTTCCTAGAAGCATTAGAATTTGGGAAACAGATCTGGCTATTAACGACATACACAGATTAAAAAAAAAAAGAGTCTCCTCATCACTACACTTCAACTTTCTGACATGAATTCGGAACATCAAACGTCTTTATACTGCCACAGGGGATTATAGAACGATCTGACTTCAAACACCCCTCCCTTGAAAGGGATCCAACAAAGCTTGTCTTCACCACCCTGACTCATTCTGACGGAAGAAGTCTATCTACCAATCATAGGCTGCTCTAATAAAATTAACGTTTCACCGAAGGGAGTCATAAAAAAACTGTATATGATCTGCCATTGAAGCATCTTTAAAGTGAGCAAAACTGAATAACTCGGGAAAGCTACCTTTAACGTCTCATCTGCACACCAAATATCATGCCAAAATCCTAGCTTAGAGCCACACCCACCTCAAATCTAGTATATCAAGAAAATTTCTTCCAACACTTCCTAATATTTCAAAGACCAACCCCATACGGTCCTATTAACAACATTACAACACCACCCACCCCACGAAGTGCCAAATTTGACATCCACTACTGACGTAGGACAAGGAGCCCCCCTTGTGGGGCACAAACTAAAAACACATGGTGGTCCGTGTGTTGACCAATTGGAGCCTCTTAAAGAAGTCTTAGAGACCATTCCAAGAAGCCCTCTTGAGAAGCTATTTCGAGAGCTTCCGAGAGGCCATCCCAAGCTCTCGAGAGGCCATTCTGAGAAGCTCTCACAAGAAGCCATTCCAAGAGCTTCTAAGAGGCCATCCCAAGAGGCTGTACTGAGGGGCTCATATTTCCAAAGGTCTTATCTTCCCAAGAGGCCTTTCATCGAAGGACTCGATTTCTTGAAGGGATCATTTTCCCGAGCAACCTTTACCGAAGGACTCGGTTTATTGAAGGGCTCATCTTCCCGAGAGGCCTTTACCGAGGAGTTCGTTGTGCCAAGCGGAGTTGCTAACAAGCAAGATTATTCAAGATCAACATCACTGTTGGGCAATTGACTGTCTGGTTATTAACAAGTTGGGGTTAACACATAAGAGCTTTACCATCGGAACCAACCAATGGGTTCTTTCCAACAACAGACTTCAGGTCAAACATCCCTTACCGTTTGAGCAAGATGACAATTGATCTTCGACAATGAAATGACAGAAGGAAAAGACGGTGTGTATTACCGGTGGGGTATATGACAACAAAAGATTTACCGACGGGCTTTTTAGTACTGTTAAAGTAATGATTAAGTGATTAAATTTGCATCTTCCTATCAGCTTAAGCTTTTGGGATAACTGATAATTTAATATGGTATCAGAACCAAAGGTCCTGAGATCGAACCTTGACTTCGTCAATTCACCCCCTCCCCCCATTTAAATTAAATATTTCACGTGTCGAGCATCACCTATTAAAAGAGAGTTTGACCTCACACGTAAGAGGGAGTGTTAAAGTAATGATAAGTGATTAAATTTACCTCTTCCTATCAGCTTAAGCTTTTGGGATAACTGGTAATTTAACAAGTGCCGACGAGATTAGCTAATCTTCATGAAGAGTTGACCGATGGGAATGTTCAAGGATTTGACTGACAGGATTTTCAGTATTGACAAGATCTATTATTTTGGATCAATTCTAACTAGCACGTTATTAAATCAAATCAAGAAGATTCGCTCCATAAAAGGAATAGGTTAGCCACGAGATTGCAGCCGATTTCAACGGACTTCAAGGAAACATCATAGACTAGATTTTTAGCATTTGTAAATATATTCAAGTTTCTTCGTTTAAATTAATTAGTTCTATATTAGTTAAGTATTTGCTATTTCGTCCAACATTTTCTTCTTAAAAGGATTCATTGCCTTTTAATTTTAGTTTTCCAACTTTAGGCGATTTTCCCATAATTAGGTTTCTAGTATGCGCCATAACCACTTCCCTAAAAGAGCTCGGTTGAACAGTAGTAAATTTCGGACACCACACCCCCCTGGCCCCTTATTAAAGTGGAGTACAATCTTGGACCAACAAACTAGGTAAAATTTGAGCTCTTCGCTAATACTGCCCCATAAAAAGTCTCGTTGTAACTACTCTATGTGATTAGCAACTCTATGTGATTAGCAACACCTGGAGAGAATAAGAGACCCGCAATATTAACTACTCTCAATCAAGGTAATCCTACCCCCCTTTAGGCAAGTACGACCACTTCCAACCAATCATACAACACTCTATTTTCTTAACAACGCCATCCCAAATAGATTTGGCCTTACAAAAAGCTCCCAGTGAAAGGATTAGGTATTTCAATAGCAAAGAAGATACCATGCAACCAAGAATACAAGCCAGACCTTCTACATTGTCAACATTACCAACAGAAACCAACTATGGCTTTGCCAAATTAATCTTCAAACCGGAGATAACTTCAAAACACAAAAACAAACATCGCAAATATTGGAGGTGACTTGGATTTGCCCCACAAAAAATCAAAGTGTCATCCGCAAACAGAATAGAGATATTTAAGCACGTCATACTTCCGAACCCCACAGAAAAACCTGATAAAAAACCCCTTAACTGCAGTAGAGCGCATCTTAATTAAGGCCCCCAAAACAAGGCCCCCGCATCAAGCCACGAGCTATTAGAAAAAGACCAATGGGAATGTTGTTCATCAAAAAAGAAAAACACACCGAAAAAATACAATGAGATATCCAACCACACCATTTCTCCCCAAAATAGCACCTCCCCAACATATACAACAAAAAACCCATTTAACATGATCATAGGCCTTTTCTATATCCAATTTACAAAAGCATACCCAACTCCCCAAATCTAATTCTACTGTCAAAGCATTCATTAGCAATAATGAATGGAGTCTAGAATTTGTCTTCCCTAGACGATTACATTTTTGTGTTATGGAAATGATCTTCTCCAAGACCAATTTCAACCTATTAGCCAATAATTTGGCAACTATTTTGTAAATTCTACTCACAAGACTAATAGGTCGAAGATGATCATTGACATTTAAAGGAACAAGCTACAGTAAACTCCTACACACAATCTTCAATTTTTTCAGCCACCCTCTTATCCCACATAACCATAACCCTGCTGGAAGCCCCTCTAGAATCTAAACAACACTTATCCACATATTGACAACCCCACAAACTACACACAAGAATACAAAACAAATTCTCCAATTTAGTTTCCTGAAAACAAACATCTGCCTTCCACTCCCCAAGTAAATTGTAAACCATTGGGCATTTATCCCCCTCATTCAACCCTCTCACATTCCAAGATAACAATTTAGGCATCATAAAAAACCGAAAAACCCTTCGCATTAACTCTACCTCGGCTAGAACTTCCACTTTCGAAATCATAGTTAATAGAAGAAGCCCATGTCTTTATTTCACTTTAACCTCTATTGACTGGTTTGGAATTGGATGCCAACTCCTGATAGTGACTCGCTTAGATGGCTGTAAACAAGGCCATGAACTCCTCTTCAAACCCCTCACATGAAAGCCCTACGTGTTGACAAAAACCCATCAATCTCTATAAACCCAATATGGTGTCGCTGGTCCTGATCACAGAAAAAAAGACACACCAACCCCCCCCCCCCCCCCCCCAAAAAAAAAAAAAAAAAAAACTTCTTTACCACGAGAGTCCAATCAGAGATTTTAGAAATTCCCTCAACATCTAAGTGACCCAGAGTAGGTACAATACGCAGATCATGCACCGCACTCGCTCCAGAAGCCTTACCACCTTCCCCCTCCTCGGCTAGAACTTCCACTTTCGAAATCATAGTTAATAGAAGAAGCCCATGTTTTTATTTCACTTTAACCTCTATTGACTAGTTTGGAATTGGATGCCAACTCCTGATAGTTACTCGCTTAGATGGCTGTAAACAAGGCCATGAGCTCCTCTTCAAACCCCTCACATGAAAGCCCCACGTGTTGACAAAAACCCATCAATCTCTATAAACCCAATATGGTGTCACTAGTCCTGATCACAGAAAAAATGACCCCCCCCCCCCCCTCCCCAAAACTTCTTTGCCACGAGAGTCCAATCAGAGATTTTAGAAATTCCCTCAACATCTAAGTGACCCAAAGTAGGTACAATACGCAGATCATGCACCGCACTCGCTCCAGAAGCCTTACCACCTTCCCCCTGCCTTGGCTAGAACTTCCACTTTCAAAATCATAGTTAATGGAAGAAGCCCATGTTTTTATTTCACTTTAACCTCTATCAACTAGTTTGGAATTGGATGCCAACTCCTGATAGTTACTCGCTTAGATGGCTGTAAACAAGGCCGTGAGCTCCTCTTCAAGCCCCTCACATGAAAGCCCCACGTGTTGACAAAAACCCATCAATCTCTATAAACCCAATATGGTGTCGCTGGTCCTGATCACAGAAAAATGACACGCCCCCCCCCAAAAAAAAACTTCTTTACCACGAGAGTCCAATCAGAGGTTTTAGAAATTCCCTCAGCATCTAAGTGACCCAGAGGGAGATGAGCCTCTGGGGGGAGGGATGGGAGATGAGCCTAAGTTGCATCTTGTAAGTTGGAATCACGTCTGTCGTCCCCTGCACTCCAGTGGTCTTGGCATTCGAAAGATGCATCAGTTTAATCAAGTTCTCTTGGGGAAATGGCTTTGGAGATATGCGAATGAGAGTGAGGCTCTTTGGTACAAGATTATCAAAGCTAAGTATGAAGACCAGGATGGTGGATGGTGCACGAAGGAGGTTTCGGGCTCTCATGGTGTGGGCTTATGGAAGCATATTCGATAAGGTTGGAACTTCTTTGCCAAAGGTATTCGGTTTGAGGTGGGGGTGGGTTCGAAAGTTCGTTTCTGGCATGATATTTGGTGTGGGAAAAATTCTTTGAAGCATGCCTTCCGGTCCCTGTTCAGTATTGCTAGATACAAAGAAGCTTGGGTGAAAAATAACTTTACTTGGAAGAATGGGGTTGTCAAGTGGAATGTCATTTTTGTGCAGCCCGTCCAGGATTGGGAGATGAATATGGTTTCCTCTTTCTTTGTTCGGTTATACTCTTGCAAGATTTCCATAGGTACTGTGGATCGTATTTGCTGGTCCTCGTCTAAGAAGGGTAAGTTCGAGGTTAAGTCGCTCTTTAAGGCCTTGTCCAACTTTGATCATGAGGTGTTTCCTTGGAAGAGTATTTGGCGTACTAAAGTGCCTCTGCGAGTGGCTTTTTTCAAGTGGACCGCGGCCCTAGGCAAAATTTTGACTCACGATAATTTGTGGAAGAGGAACCTTGTGATAGTGGAGTAGTGTTGTATGTGCAAGAAGACCAGAGAGTTAGTCGATCATCTTCTTCTCCACTATGAGATCGCAAGTGCTCTTTAGCATAGTCTTTTTAGTCGGTTTGGGTTGCTTTGGGTCATGCCTTGCAAGGTAAGGGACTTGTTCGATTGCTGGTGGTCGGGAGGATGTTCTCCAAGCTCAGTAGTGTGGAAGATGATCCCTCTTTGTCTTATGTGGTGTATATGGAACGAAAGAAATGCTAGATGTTTTGAGAACTCCACTAGGACTGTAGAGGAACTTACTCATCCTTTCTTCTTTACTCTTTACTCTTGGACGGCCGCTTGGCTTGCTCCTTTAGTAATTAGTTTTTCTAATTTTCTTTTTCATTTCTCTCCATCTTAGGCGCTTTCTTTTTATACTTCCCTTGTATGTGGGTTGCGCCCCTCTACACTTTACTTTATATCATTATTACTTATCCAAAAAAAATCTAAGTGACCCAGAGTAGGTACAATGGTACAATACGCAGATCATGCACCGCACTCGCTCTAGAAGCCTTACCACCATTCCCCCCTAGCTCAACATCAACAACAATATCAATACTAAAACCTGCATGCCAGGCGAAGCTAAGCAGCCTCCAAAGACAAGAAACATCACCAATGGAATCAATATCCAAAAGCCCGGAGCGAGAAACAACCAGCGTTGCCCCATTGCCAGCGAACTCAAGCTTGGTTGTTGAAAGAGAGGTTGCGACGACTCAGCCTTGTCGATAGACGAGGTCACACACAAATATCACTTAGAAGCAGAGTAATTGGCATGAAGACTCACTAGAAAAGGGTAGGCAGCAGCAGCTGGGAATTATATGACAACGTTGACAAAGAAACTTCGAAGGGGTTGATCTGGATGGGGTTGGCGTTGGAGAGAATGGTGAGGTGGGGGTTGTTGGCTTCTCCAAGGTTGTGCATAGAGCAATGGAGAAAAGGAAGACATATCTTTTGATAGTCCTTCAAGAGGGACAGCGTCATGAGGTCGTGGGTTTCTGTTTCTAAATCAAAAGAGAGGAGGGAGCCTAAAATTTGGAGTGCTCTATTAAATTTGATGCTAGAGGTGATTGTTCCAGCCGAGGAAAAGGCAAGAGGGTTCTCTCAGTGTAATGTTGAAGCCCATGGCTCTTCTGTGGGTTTAGGGTTTCTTTTTTTTTTTTTTTTAATAAGTAAAAATGTATATATCAAGAAACCTGAAAGGGCGCAACACAATTACACAAGGGAAAAAGCGAGCGCCAAGAATCGCCCAAGAATAAACCCTAAGCTCACAAGGAGCCCCCACAAGAGACCCAAAAGACCCAAACAAAAACACCCTAAAGCCCGAAAAAAACTAGGACTAAGACCTACAGAAGCCCAATAATAGCCCTAAAAACCCAAAGCCCCTACTGCACCTCAGGGGGGGAAAGAAAAAACATTTTTAGACCCGAAAAACCACCGCGGACACTGGCACTTCGTCCAAGTTGCCTCCAAATTTAAGTAGCAATCCAAATTGTTGAGCTCCCTCAACCCCTTAACCTTAGGAGCAGAAACAGACTCCTTCTTCTCCTTATCAATGACAGAAAAAAGATCCAACAGACTTTGATCGTCACCTCCCCAGGACAACCCCACCTCAGACGCAAAGTTCATCGTGTCGATCACCTCCTTGGAATAGCCATCCACTCCCTCCATCAGAGTTTCAGCCACAACCTCGATAAGCAACTCCTTGTTTTTATGCAGCTGCTTAGCAACCTTTTCCTTAACCCTCCGAGAATAGCACAATTGAGACTTGGAAACAGGGGAATGCAAAGGAGGGCTATTACTGATACCTTCGCCCCAATGGTTTGAGAAGCAGACGAAGGCGCCTCTTCCACCGGCAGAGGAGGACAAACCACCCACTGGCTTAGGGCTTCTTTTGTGGGTGGTTCGTTGTATTTTCATTCCTTTGGGTTTCTGCAAGTGGCTTTATGGGTGGTTTTTTTTTTTTTTGTGTTCCTTTTGTATACTTCCTTTGTACTAAGGGTGCCTTACGCTTTTTAATGAGATTTGATTGATTACCTATCAAGAAAAAAAAAAATAGGAACAAAAGTTACAACCCAATCTAGAAGGGAACTTAAGGAGGATTTGAGTTGTAGAACATTAAGACTCCATACAAAAACACTTCGACAAGACTACTAACAAACTTGGCCTAAATTTTTCACATGGTCCATCTCATATAAAATCTCCTCGTTTCAACTTCTCTAGTCTATTTGGTAGATGTGGGGAAATAGTAAATAAGCAAAGGAATTAGTTGGTAAACTAGAAAATGAGTCCTAATACGAGCATAGTTTCTTCCACCCCACTAGACATTTTTCTATTCTTTCTATAGCTGAATTTCATACTGCAGAGGCCTCAAAAGAAGAACCCAAAGGTAAACCACGATAGTCCATAGCTAAAAAACCAACTTTACAACACAAGATGCATCAATTCCTCAACATCTTCCCCACCTGAAATCCAGATGGCATCCCACTCTCAACTAAACTCTCTCCCACATTCTACTGAACATCTCCATACAAAGGATGAACAACAAAGGTGAAAGAAGGCCCCTTCTTTCACCCATCTAGAACTATTGAAGAAACCAAATGGTTTGCAATTAATGAAAACATAAAATTTAACAGTAAAATGCAGGAAACAGTTTGACAATTTCAACTGTCTCCAAACCCAAATCTATGATCTAGTTAATCTATCAAAGAAACCACTTATATCGTACCATCTAGGCAAGCTATACTAAGGGAGATGGACATCAAATTACCTGGTCGAGTGCACAAGCAAAAAGATCTAGCACATGTCCTTGATGTACAAGCTGCTTTGAAAGTCCCTCGTAGAACTTCACAGCTTTGTGATAAAGTGGAGCAGCATCTTTGTCTAGGTCCTTGTGAGAACGAATTGGTTCAGACAAATTCTTCAATACAATCTGCAAAATGTTTGATAATGCAAAGCTCAGCAAAACTTCCATAATTCCTGGAAAATAGGTAACCAAAAAAGACCAGGAAAAAAAAAAGGGAAAAAAAAAGAGCAAAACAAAAACCAGAAGTACAGAGATCTAATCCAAGTATTTCATATGCATTCATGTTTAAAGGGCTAAAAGATAAAAGCAAGAAGAGATTCACAATCTTCTGAAAAGCAGCAAATAAAAAGAAATTCCCAGTCTAATTAAACTGAAAACAAAAATTAAGAACCTTATTCACCGCCCTTACTAAGGACTCGGGGAGCACTCAAAACATTTTTAGTAAACTAGAAATGTTAATTGAGATATGCAACAAAAGAAAGTTAAGTCGCTCTTTCTCTAAGAAGTACAATAAGTTCCACATATTCATAATTCTAGTGTCGTCAAAATCCAGGGATTGAATAAATCATTCTCAAAATTTCACTTTTTCCCGTGTATATGGGTTGCACCCCTCTGCGCTCTTGTTATATAATACTTTTACTCATCAAAAAAAAAATTTCACTTATTGAATATGGAAATAATGGTTAAACATAATATGTTCGCCAGTGGCATTATTAATATCCCAAAGCTCAAGTTAGTTACTTATAACACTTTGATGGTGCAAAGCTTGGGGTGAGCATTTGCCAATTTAATTAGCCACAAAGGCCAGGAGAACAGTAACTGGTTCAGCATGCTTTTTTCTTTTTTCCCAAACATCAAATAAACCTATTCCTCATGCTTCCACACCTTCTCCCAACCCCCATTAGATCTCTACAGCACTCAACTTCCAATGTCCTACAATTGAGAAAGCACAAGATACAGGAGATATTTGAGGCTTCGTCTTTTTCATTCAAATTAAATGGATAAGAAACACCATTTTTGTACTTGAAACCATTGTGTGGTACTGGGGACTTTACATCCGTTCCTTTAACTAAAATCTGAGTGATTTAGGGATGAACAGGTTGCTTATAATATTCATCCATCTGATTCACTTTGTCAGCTGCCTCATTTGTTTTCTTGCTGATTATTAGATGCTTTCATATTACATCTAACAAGTAACTTCCCAAGAAAAAATCAGACCTATGGTACCAAGAAACGAGTTCCAAGTTAAAATTATCATCTGAACTTCATTAACTTCACTAGAAAACCCCTTAAAAATCTATAATATTATAAGGGGGTGCAAATGAATTCTTGTTCAAATGGAACCTCCTCCCTTTGGAAGAACAAGGTGGAAAATGAGGCCATAGGTTCAAACTCCATCAAGTACATGTGTAAATCACCAAAAAAGAAAAGAAAGAAATAAATAGGAGCATGCCCCCCACCCCCCACTATTTGTTGCCTCTTATCAAATACTACTTATCAAAGTCACTACTACAAAACCATGGGACATCTCAAAGATGCATCACGTCCATGGGTGGTGGACATTATTGCAATGAATATTTGATTTTCCATCAGAGCAGTTAATAGAAAGGAACATTATTGCAATTAATTTTCTTTTTTTTTTTTTTTTTTTTTTTTTGGATGAGTTCACAGAACTAAGCATACACAAGCATAGAAAATGAATATGGAACTGTATTATCATTAACGAGTTCATAGAAAATGTAAAACCAGCAGTCCTTACAGCACCGGGGCCTTCGGTTGATGGCCCACCAATAAACGCCAAAATTCTAGCCCCAGAACCAGGAACACACGCTCCTAGCAAACTGGCCGCGATACTCAACGCCGTGCCGGTGCACCTAGTAGCCCGCAAGTGGGCAGGCAGCGCCCAAGGATCCTTCTGTAACTCCTCCAAAACCTTTTAAACAGAAAGAAATGAAATCTTTGTGTATACTGAAGTGATGAACAAAGAAGAAAAGAAGAAGAGATTGAAATTCTGGATGGTACCGAGTTAAGGGCGAACTCGCAGTGGGACTTGGGCAACAGAAAGCGCGAAATGCTCTCAGTAGAAAGCCCGTCCCTGGCACCAGCAATGACACCAGTGGCGGGCTTGGGCTTCTTGGCAAAAAAGTTCATTTGCTCAAGGAGCTGGTCCTTGGACACTTCCTTGGACCCCTTGAACACGTACGTCTTGGGGATTTGCCCGAACCCTAATTCGTGGACGTGCACGAAAGTCCCAAATGTGATCAGCCCCAGCAGGGAATTGTCGGGCAATAAATCAATGGCCTGGGACAGCGCGGACTTAAGGAAAAGCATCTCCTCCTCGATGACGCAGGTGTCGACGACAAACATGAAGACAGGCGGGGGAGGGGCTTGGGAGGATGAGGGAGTTTGGTCGTACTCGATGGTAGTGTATTGGGGGAAGAGCTCGGCGGGTAGATTGTCATCGGAGATGGAGGAGTAGGCGGGGGGGAAGTGGTTGCGCTGGAAGCAGAAGGGGCAGATCCAGATCTTAGCGGCGAAGTCGACGATGGAGAAGGGGTTTAGGACGGAGCGGCAGGTGCGGCAGCGGAGTGCGGAGTAGGGGAGGACGGGCATGTTTGGGAAGGGCTTGTTTGGGGTGTAGATGGCGGACACCGGTACCACGCAGTTGCTGGCCTCTTGCTTCGTGCCCGGGATCACGTTCCACGCCATTCGGACGCCGTCGAGCGATTCTAACTCTACGAACTCCGCCATTCTGATTCCTTGTATTCAATTCTGCAACATATTTCTCTTCTTCTTATTATTATCAACGCTCATCAAAAACTTTACTCTTCTTCATTTTATTACAGCTTTGCAATGCATGGTAATACGTTGATCCAACTATGGCGACGACGGCAGCTCCGATTAAAATCTAATAAACGCACCAAAAACTAAAGGCATTTTTCCATATTTTGCCACGTCATCCATCCAATGCACACGTTTTTTTTTTTTTTTTTTTTTTTAAACGAGTACAGTAAAAAAAATTAAAAATTAAAAAAATTAAAAAAAATTAAAAAAAAAAAAAAGGAGAAACTACTTTTTGCCCCAATGAACTACAACGCATTGGCACTTTCTCCTTGAACTGCCAACTGTACTACTTTGCTCCCATGAACTACCATTTTGTGCTAAAAACTCCATTTTGTCAGTCAAAGCCATTAACTCAGATAGCCAAAGTGACAATGCATTGTAATTCATGAGGGCAAAGTGACAGATTGACCGTCTGAGTTAACAGTTTTGACTGACGGAATGAGGTTTTGGGCAAAAAATAGTAGTTCATGGAGGCAAAGTAGTATAGTTGGCAGTTTATAAAGAGAAAGTGTCGAGGCATTATAGTTCATAGAGGCAAAAGGTAATTTTCACAATTAACAAAGTACAAAAAGATAAATTTACATTAATAAAAAATAAATAAAAAAAAAAAGACTTGCGGCTAAAAAGAGAAAAGACTTGCGGCTTGCCACTTGCCAACCTGCATTCAAACCTGCATTCAATAAAATATCATGGTTGGAAAGTAATCTCAGTACAGTTTATATCAAGAAACAATAATGAAACTGACAACATATTTATTTACATTGTTCAATGTAAAATCTCCACTGTAGTGTACAACAACATTGGAAACAATGATGATGATGACTCAGAAGAGTGCCCATACAAATATAAAGTGATGTTTGTGTACTTGAGTGCCATGACAATATAACTAATTTTAGTTCCAAAACTCATTTTGATCACAAAAATACCAAAACTTGAAATTCCCTGAGAAAACAAAACAAAACCAAGCATAGGAGGAGGCACAAAGGGATGATGGACTCAAGCCTAGAGTCAAAGTAGGGGATATACTCACCAAAAATGTTGCTTGTTTAAGCTCAGTTTAAGAAACTATATAATCAAACAGCAGTATGACATATCCAAAAATGAATTACATATAGATGGAGATTACATTATGTTAACATGTTTTTCCTTATTAACAATAAAAAGATGGTCTAGAAGTAGAATATACAAATATGCAAACATTTTTATCAATCATCAATGAGGTCTATTATGTGCATTTATTGAAAATCCCAAAAACAAAAATGTATTCCCCCATCTTTCATTCAAAACAGATTTGACATATAGGTCTCAGAATATGTTAAATGATTTTGATGTGGCAATACAGAAAAGTAAAGAGTTACCCAGCACTCACATTTGATTTTAGGAATGCAGATTGTTGGGTCATGGATCGGTTTCATAAGGCCCAACGGGCCCTGAACCCAGCATTCCGCGAGTCTGCAAACCTGATAAGGCCTCAGACTGCTTAGCCCGACTCAGGGGCCAAAATAGTCAATAGCCGAAAGGCAGGTCGGTCATTCTACCGTGAAGATATATTTATATTATATTAAATCAGATGATCTTATCCTACGTTTGATAAGATCATAGACTTGCTATCAATATATCAACTACCCCTATATAAATGGGATAGGCCATCATTCAAATTAGAAAATATCATTTATATTGATCAGGATGCATAATAGCTGTCAGCGCTTGAGCTGTGCACATGTGACCGAGGACTACTCGGACGTCCTGATGTCAAACGGAAGCTGTATCACTTATCCTGTTACTAAGATCATAGAGTGGCTAACGAACCCTATCTCTCTCAAATACCTGCACAACAGACATTAAGGGAGAGGGATCTGAGACATGCAGGAAATCAAACTCATTTCATGCCTATAAAATGCAAATCATCTCTTAGTGCTAAGGTAATCGCAACTCTGGCTATCCAGCTTTATTGTTGCTTACATCTTCTCTCTCACAAATCATTGACTTAGGCATCGGAGTATCCCCGCTGAAACACCACCAGGGACTCTAATCCTATTATTTGCTCTTGTGTGAAGGCCCGGCGCATCCTCGGACATCATGATACTACTCGGAGAGTGTGCCATGTTCCTCCTCGGAAAACTGTGCATCAACAATTTGGCGTCGTTTGTGGGAACGATTTTCATCAATTCCTGACATCAATCCAAAATGGTCACTACACGTGCAACACATCCTCCGTTGAAAGGCCGAGCCGAGCTGCCCGGCGCAGCTGCAACGCCTCTTGACCTCGCTGAGTTCATGAGGCAGATGACCGCCTCCATGGACGCATTGAAGAAGCAGAATGACGATCTTGCTATCAGGCTCACGGTTGCTGAAGGCCGCAATAGTCGAAGGGATCGTGAGCGAGAAGAAAGGCAGAGAAGGAGCATGAAGAAAGGCGTGAATGGGAGAGACAAGAACTCATTCGCCAAGGCAAGCAGGTCCAGGAAGGTAGTGCAAGTTTGGTTCATGGCAGTCGTCATACCACGATCCAGAACGAGGGTCATCACAAGAGATCCCGTGCCGAGGGGTGTCATCCCGAGAGACCTCACCGTGAGAGGTCTCATCATGAGAGACATCACGAAAGGTCTCATAGTGATCGATCTCATCGTGAGAGATCCCACATGCGCCATAACGAGACCGATGTAAGTTCTGAGCTGGGAGATTTGAAGAGGACGTATGCGGAGATGGCTGACAAGATGGCTAATGAGGAGAACGGGTTAATGGCGGAAAAGCACATGGAAAACACCAACCTACCCTTCACTGATAGAGTTATGAACTTCCCCTTGCCTGACAAGTTCAAAATGCCTCATATAGACAAATATGACTGCAATGGAGACCCTACAGAGCTTATGGAAAGTCTTCGAGCGCACTTCATCCTCCACGGTACCCCAGATGAGATCTCATGCTGGGCATTTCCATTAACTTTGGCATGAGTAACCAAAGAGTGGTTTGCAAGACTCTTCATCAGTTAGCAAAGAAATCTACATTGGTGACTCTTCATCAGTTTTTGAACAAGAGGGAAGAGTACATCAATCAGTAGGAGACTGTTGGGGCTCTGATGAAGTCCCAAGAGAAGGCGACTCAACAAGATGGCGGTAGTGCAAAGGCAGCACCAGTAAGCTCCGGGAAAAAGCAGGAGAAAAACCCAAAGCAGCAAGACAAGAAAATCCTCAAACCAAAGAACGATTCTCTGCGAAAACTTAGCAAGTTCACCCCATTGAACACCAGTATGACCGAGGTGTTGATGGAGATCAGAAGAGATCCTACCTTCAGATAGCCAACAAGATTGAAGGGTCCGCTGTCAAAGCGAGACCACACCAAGTTTTGCCACTATCACAATGAAGTTGGCCACCTGATTGAGGAGTGTGTATCTCTTCGTCAGCTGATAGAAGCTTTCATCAACAATGGTAAATTGATGAGGTTCCTAGCAGGCGAGAGGAATAGAGGAAGGAATCCTTAGCAACCCTTATTGCTTGAGGGAAACCGAGAAGCAATTGGAGGCCGAGACCAGAGGTAAAGGCAAGATAACGATCCAAGAGATGATTGGTATGTTGAACCGATGCATAATCGGCAGGTTGAACCGAGGAATGATCGGGATGCGCATCCTCCACCTCGGAATCATGATGTAGTAGGAGAAATCCTTACCATCTCAGGAGGAATAGCTGGTGGAGGAGAGTCTAACTCGGCCAGAAAAGCCCATGCTAGAAGGGTGCAGACAGAAGAGGTTCTCTTTCTTGAAAGGCATGCCAATGCCCTAAATCAAGACTCCATGGTCTTATCGTTCTCTGAAGAAGATGCAAAGGGAATAATGATGCCCCATGACGACGCATTGGTGGTAACGGTGATAGTGGCCAACCATGTGCTCCATCGGATCTTAGTGGACAATGGAAGCTCGGCTGACATCCTCTATTGGCTAGTTTTCAAACAAATGGGCATTGATCGCAGTAAGATCAAACCATTCGGTTCTCCCTTAGTCGGATTTGCTGGAGAGCAAGTTCAACCTATAGGGTTTATCTCACTTCCCGTAATAGCAGGAGCATCTCCTAGGCAGTCAACTATCATGGTAGACTTCTTGGTGGTTGACCGACCATCTGCTTACAACGCAATAATTGGTTGACCAACCTTGAATAAGTTGAAAGCTGTAACTTCAACCTACCACCTGAAGATGAAGTTCCCGACAGAAGAAGGAGTCAGAGAGGTCAAGCGTGACCAGACTACAGCAAGGAAGTGTTACATCACTTCCCTAAACAGGCCTTTAGAAGCCACACCTTTAACAGTTAGAACCGTGGGTAGCAGAAAGGAAGGCGAACCTGCCAAGCTACTAGAAGATGTGATGGTAGCAAACGGCAAAGTGGTGAAGATTGGATCTCAACTCTCCTCGGAGGTCCGAGAAGGCTTCGTCACTTTTCTAAAGAAGAACCTAGAAGTATTTGCATGGACATATGAAGACATGCCGGGCATTAACCCTAAAGACATACTTCACCAACTCAATGTGGACTTGAGTATGAAACTGGTGAAGCAAAAGAGAAGAAAATTTTCTCCTGAGCGAAATATGGCAATAGCCGAAGAGGTGGAGAAGTTGCTTAGAGCTCGATTTATTGAAGAAGTGCACTATCCCAATTGGTTAGCCAATGTAGTATTGATCAAGAACTCAAATGAGAAGTGGAGAATATGTGTAGACTTCACCGACCTTAACAAAGCTTGTTCGAAAGATAGCTTTCCTCTGCCCCGCATTGATGCATTGGTTGACTCAACATCTGGATATGGTTTGCTCAGCTTTATGGATGCTTTTTTTTTATTACAACAAGATCTACATGCATCCAGAAGATAGAGAAAAGACTACGTTTATTACAAACTGAGGCCTGTACTGTTATAAGGTCATGCCCTTTGGATTGAAAAATGCATGGGCAACATACCAGAGACTGATAAACAAGATGTTCCGAGTGTAGATCGGGCGAAACATGAAAGTTTACATGGATGACATGCTAGTCAAAAGCGTGTTACCACAGAACCACACAGCTAACCTGCATGAAACATTCGAAACGTTGAAGAAATATGGAATCAAGTTGAATCCTACGAAGCATGCATTTGGGGTTTCCTCTGGAAAGTTCCTCTGCTATATGGTGTCAAATCGAGGAATTGAAGCTAATCCAGAAAAGATCTAGGCAGTTTTGGATATGCAGTCCCCAAAGAATATGAAGCAGCTCCAACAATTAACAGGTAGGATAGCAGCACTTAACCGATTCATTTCTTGGTCAACCGACAAGTGTTTGCCATTCTTCATAATCTTGAGAAAGGCCTTTGAATAGTCTGAGGAATGTGAAAAAGCTTTTGAGGAACTGAATAAATATTTAGTCAACCCACCTTTGCTAAGTTAAATTGTCCCTGGAGAAGCATTGTATCTGTACTTAGATGTCTCTCCAATGGCAGTAAGTGCAGCCCTTGTACAAGAAGAGGAAGGGATACAAAAGCCTGTATACTTTATCAACCAAGCATTAAAAGAGGCCGAGGAGAGATAACCCCAAGTGGAAAAGCTTGCCTTTGTTCTTACCATAGCATCAAGGAAACGCCGGCCATACTTCCAAGCTGACAAGATAAGGGTTCTCACCGAATACCCTCTCAAAAAAATGCTTCGCAAGCTAGACTTATCCGGGAGATTGGCTAATTGGGCAATCGAACTTGGAGAGTTTGACATTGAATTCCTCCCTCGGAACTCCATCAAGGGTCAGGCATTGGCAGACTTTCTAGCAGAATTTACTAATCTGCCAGATACAGAACAATGGCCGAGGGACGAGACTTGGGTAGTTTATGTTGATGGGTCATCCATAAGAAAGCATGGTAGAGCTGGAGTGATAGTAATCACCCCAGAAGGTGAAGAGCTGCACAGTTCCATAAAGTTGGAGTTCAGAACTACCAACAATGAAGTCGAATACGAAGCCGTAATAGCTAGACTTGGCTTGGCCCAAGAGATGGGATCCGAATTTATTGAGCTACGAAGCAACTATCAAGTGATTGTCGGACATATCCAAGGGGAGTTCGAAGCCAAGGGAGACAAAATGAAGCTGTACTTGTCAAAAGTACAGGATTTGCAAGGTTCTTTCAAAAGGTTCTGCATTGTAAAAATTCCAAGGGAAAACGAAAGAGCGGACCATCTCGCTCGGATGGCATTGACATGGGAACCCATGGGAGAATCTGAAGAAATAGTCCAAATTTTATCCCAACCTGCCATAACCGAGGTGGTCCCGATCTCGACAGTAGAGGCAGTACCCGATTGGCCAAAGGAAGTGGTGGAATATTTGGAGAGAGAAATTCTCCCATCAGAAAAGAAGTCGACTATCTACCTAAGGAAAAAAGCTGCAAGATTTACCATGGTAAATGGAACCTTATACAAATGAGGTTTCATGTTACCACTTCTGAAGTGCGTCTCCAAAGAAGAAGGTAATTACATCCTTCATGAGATTCATGAAGGTATCTATAAGAGTCATTCAGGCGCAAGAATGTTGGCACATAAGGTAGTCCGAGCAGGCTTTTATTGGCCTAATATGACCCGGGACTCGGTGGAAATGGTCAGAAATTGCGACAAATGCCAACATTTCGCTAACATTACCAAGCAACCCTCGGAGGAGTTAAGCTAGGTCTCCTCACCATGGCCATTCTCGCAATGGGGGGTAGATATAGTGGGACAATTACCTCGTGGAAAAGGGGGTGTTCGGTTTGCAATTGTAGTTGTGGATTATTTCATGAAGTGGGTAGAAGTGGAGGCCCTAGTGAATATAACAGCTAAAAGCATAGAGAAATTTTTATGGAAGAATGTCATCTGCCGCTATGGCATTCTACACGCATTCGTCAGAGACAATGGAAAGCAATTCGACTACGATTCATTCAGAGAATGGTGTGTTAAAACTCCATATAAGGAACTACTTATTGTCTCTTGGGCACCCCCAGGATAACGGGCAAGTAGAAATCACCAACAAGACAATCTTCAAACTTTTGAAGTAGAAACTTGGTGATCAAAAGGGAGATTGGGCTGAAGATCTTCCGGAGGTGTTGTGGGCATATCGAACTACAAGAAGAACTCCGACTGAGGGGACTCCTTATGCTTTGGCTTTCGAAACAGAGGCAGTTATTCCTGCCGAAGTGGGCTCGGGCAGTTTCTGAGTAGAACCCTTTCAGCCAAAAACTAATGATGAAGGCTTACAGCTACATCTGGATTTACTACAAGAAAAACGAGACCAAGCCTAGGTATCCATGTCAGCATACCAAGAAAGGATAGCTCAGTACTTCAACAAGAAGGTCAAGCATCGAAGCTTCAATGTTGGAGATCTGGTCTTGCGAAAAGTTACCATCGCTACCAAAGATCCAACTGAAGGCAAGTTAGCTCCCAATTGAGAAGGACCTTACATGGTGATTGATTGCTGAAGAGCGGGAGCATACTACCTCGAGGACCTCGAAGGAAAGCCACTCCCCAAGCCATGGAACGCCGAGCATCTTAAAAAGTATATTGTCTACGTTGTTGTAGTTTTGCAAAGGAGATTTACTTTTGTTTTTTCTTTTTTCTTTCACAAGTTTTATTTCATTAAATAAACATCTCCTGAAGTTACAAAGACATTCAAAGTCTTAACACAGTAGAAGAGACTATTACTCATTCTCCTTCGAGAAACACAGTCGAAGAGACTATAACTCATTCTCTTTCGAGAAAAACAGCCGAAGAGGCTTTAGCTCATGAAAAACAACCAAAGAGGTGTCCGAAAGGAGTTAGAGGAAGTATCCAAGGATCTACTCAACTAAATCCTTGGACAGGTATTCTGAAGGGAGTTAGAGGAAAGAACGAAGAATCCTCTCAACTAAACCCTTGGACAGGTATTCCGAAAGGGAGTTAGAGGAAAGAACCAAGGATCCTCTCAACTAAACCCTCGGACAGGTATTCTGAAGGGAGTTAAAGGAACCAAGGATCTTCTCAACTTTGAGTTGCCTTAAAAGACGGTTACAAAATAAACATCGGGAACCTCTAAGCTTGGTTTAAAACCGATTAACGTTTTTTAAGTTATCTTCTAATTGCATATGAGAGTAAGGTTGTATAAACAATTATCTATTGCAAAGAAGTAAAAGAGCAAATTGTGAAACAAAATCTTTCATTAATATTTACAAAATATACAAAAAAGTTTTACAAAGCTATTTCCCATCAGGTTCAACAGGCTCAGGGGCCTCAGTGATGACAAGAGCATCCGTGGGACCTCGGGACTTCGCGGCTTCATCATTGCTCAAGGGCTTGTTTTCATCCTTTGTGTATAGCAGAACTCGAAGATCCCCTTGGCATCAAGCATTTGCTCTTGTTTGAGTGTTATAATCTGTTCCAAGGCCTCATAAGTGAAAGGAAGCTCATCGGCCTCCACTGTATCAAGGTCCATAGAACAAGAAGGATCTTTGGCCCAAGATCGAAAGGTTTCGAAGTCGATAAAGATCCCATCCAGCCAAGCATTGTTGTGAGTCCAGGAGGCATAAGACAACTGCTTTTCGTAGTTACGGGCTCGGTCATCTGCTTCCTGTAGTTGAAGCTCGGCCTTCTTGAGCTTCTCTTTATAAAATTTCCTCCTCTCCTCGGCCACCAACCGAGCTGAGCAGGCCTCCTCAGCCTTCATCCTCTGGATATCCGACTCGGCCTAGGCTTCTTTGGACTGTCTCAGAACCTCAGCAAGTCTCTCTTCAAGGTGGTTTTGGTCCTCCTTTGTTATGGAGTTTTCTTCTTGGAGCCAACCATTCTCTGCCCGAAGAGTCTCCAGCTCGGCAGACAGATCCAAGATCTTCTTATCTACTACAAACTGAGTAGCTTCAGCCTCGGCAGCTTCGGTGTGAATCAAAGATTGCTGCTGACTGATGGCCAGCAATTCCATGTCCTGTTGGGAGATAACTCCGCTTAGCTTTACAT
This sequence comes from Corylus avellana, assembly GCF_965113065.1. Taxonomy (NCBI): domain Eukaryota; kingdom Viridiplantae; phylum Streptophyta; class Magnoliopsida; order Fagales; family Betulaceae; genus Corylus; species Corylus avellana. The sequence goes on along the minus strand of NC_142495.1, from coordinate 16,521,451 downwards.
TCTCGACCTCAGACTCTGACAACTTTTTCTCTTACTCTGCGAGCTTAACTTTCAAGATGTCAGACTCTTCGGCCGAGTTCTGCATAAATTTTTTGAAGTCGCAGTACAGGAACAACGACCTCATCATACTCTAAAACAAAGAGGAGAGTTAGAATACATGAAATGCTACGAAACAGTTGAAAGAAAGTAACACTTACGACAAGCTGATAATAGATAAAGGACTCCGCCATGCCTTGGGCGGTATGATCGCGCTTGCCAGTCAGTTGCTCATGGGGGATCAAACCCATCAAAGCAGAGAAAGGATTACCCTTGAGGTCACCCCCAAGCCTAGTAACGGGATAGCTGACTGACCATTCAACGCCGGCGGGTTTCACCCTAGAATCACTCGAAGCAGTGTTGCCATGAGCTTCGGATGCTCGAGCATCAAGAGCAGTCAAAGCCTGAAAACCATCTGGATCGGGCACCTGTGAGCCAACATTGACCTACACCTCATCATGTGCCTCGGCAACCACGGGTCTCACCGACGTTGCCACATGAGACATAGCATCGACCACCCCTGTCTCAGCAGCTGCAAGCTTGGGCCTTTTGTCCTCATTCCCCACCAAGCTATTCGAGTACACCTCCAACTCAACCTCCTCCAAAATACGCATGATGTTTGGGCCTGAGTGGACTAGAGTAACCGACTCTATAGAAATTATCGAAGTCGGGACATCGGTGGGCTCAGCTAAGGGAACCATCGAAAGTGGAATAGTAGGATGGGCCAGTGATACACACTGGCCGGATGAATGACAGGCTTTGGGCCCCCTTTCTTCGGGCAGCAAGGAGTTGAGCAACCTTTTGTTTGCCCACCTCAACAGGATCTTGGGGCCCTGTTGGTTTAGCCACCTTGGCTTTCTTGAGCAATGGTTGCCCAACTTCCTCAGAATCATCAACGAGCCTCAAGGAAGGAGTTTTCAAGGGTTCACTTGCCAAGTGCTTGCTCTTATCCTTCTTCTTCCGAGGAGAGGGACCGAGTGTAATAGGTCTCTTCACGACCTCTGTTGCCACACTGTTCATGGCAGGAATTGGCCTCTTCATGGCCTCGAACGCAATACCCTTCATGGAAGTCTGTTTCTGCGTGATCTCAGGCGCCACATCTCTCAGTCTCTTCTGTCTATCAAGACCGGCCTTAGGAGAGTATAGGTAATGGTTCAATTTGGTCACAGTGACCAAAGCCCTGAACAAAGTGGCACCCTCATAGTCTCGGACCCATGCTATGACTTTGTTCATTCAAACTTGCTCCTCGTAAGTTAGCACCGGCTCGAGACCAGCGCCTTCTATTGGAACGCTGGTTTCCTGAGGAACTCTCAAATTTCCTACCTTCTCTGAAGGTGCAAACTCCCACTGTCCCCGAGCAAAGAAGAATTTTGTCTTCCATCCTCGGTTGCTAGTGTAGGTCTTTTCAAACTTTACTAATCTCCCTCGTTGGGCTTGGAAGTTGTAGAGTGAGTCACTACTGGGTTCCTCGTGAACCTGTACGCCGACAAGAACTCCCTAACAATGAGGAAATGCTCTTCCCCTAAAGCTGTTGGCCATAGAACCACACAGTAGAAGAAAGTCCTCCAAGCATTGAGGACAATCTGATGAGGAGCCACATTCAAATGGCTCAGTAATTCCCGAATGAGCCTCGGGAATGGTAGCCTGACGCCTGCACAAAACATCACCTCGTACAAGCATACTTCATGCTCGTCGGTGCTCACTATAGCACCTTTCTGCTCATCGTCAAACCAAAGTTTCACCATCTTCAGTATATAGCAGTCCAACCTACCTCACATCTCATCCTCTGATGTCAAGGCAGCTTTCGACATGGCAGGGTAAGAACCTCCTGCACCGTCGGAGTTTGAGCCTTCTCCGTCACCCATGAGAAATAAGAATTCTGGATATAATGACCGAGGAATACGAGGGTGAAGGCTATGAATTTACAGGTGGGTAACAGACAAACAAAGGTGATCAACCGCTTATTCAATGAACAGCAGCAACAGATCCAAATATTTGAGTATTGGACTATCAGGATGAACGAATTGCTCACACGAAGGAAGACGAAGGGTACGATTGGCTGAAACCCTAAAGAATACTACTCTTAAAAAGTAGTTCAGAGGAAAGAAGTTGGAATGGAAGTAAGCCAGTTGGGGGGTTGGAAAACTTGCAAAGCATTCGCATGCAACAATGGCATCTCAAAAACCAGATGAAAGTAGAAAATGAAAAAGGAGAGAAAACCCCATTTTATAATGTGTCTGAGAAGAAAAAGGGGCATTGGTGCTTGAAACTCTAGATGATGCCTCAGAAACACGTGCATTGAGTGCCGCAGCAGACGCGTCCTATTTCCTGCTAAATGATGACAAGTGTTAGTCAAAAGTATGACCATACCGATGCCGACACGTGGATGCATACTTAACCATTCGAATCAACAGGCAAGTGAACCGACTAATCCTCGATCAGATCAACCATCTCGGCAAAAATCAGAGGGAAAAAATTTTGCCAAAACTTGAAGTCCAAAATTCAAATTTCTACCTCGGAAGCCTCGGACATGCCACTTCCAAGAGTCGGACATCGGAAGACCGATCCATTCTTAAAGAACACAAAATTTCCATAGTCATCCAGACCAAGAAATTGGGGGGTAACTATTGGGTCGTGGATTGGTTTCATAAGGCCCAACGGGCTCTGAACCCAGGATTTCGCGAGTCTGCAGACCTGACAAGGCCTCGGACGGCTTAGCCCGATGAGGTCTCGAACGCCTAGTCTGAGACTCAACTTTAGGACTGAAATAGTCAATAGCCGAAGGGCAGGTCGGTCATTCTACCATGAAGATATATTTATATTATATTAAATCAGATGATCTTATCCTTTTATCCTACGTTTGATAAGATCATAGACTTGCTATCAATATATCAACTACCCCTATATAAATGGGATAGGCCATCATTCAAATTAGAAAAGATCATCTATATCGATCAGGATGCATAATAGCTGTCAGCGCCTGAGCTATGCGCATGTGACCGTGGACTACTCAGATGTCCTGATCTAAAGTCAAAAGGAAGCTGTATCATTTATCCCGTGATCTTAGGTTACTAAGATCACGGAACGACTAACAAACCCTATCTCTCTCAAATACCTGCATAGCAGATATTAAGGGATAGGGATCCGAGACGTGCGGGAAATCAAACTCCTTTCATGCCTATAAAATGCAAATCTCCTCTCAGTGCTAAGGTAATTGTAACTCTTGCTATCCAGCTTTATTGTTGCTTACATCTTCTCTCTTTCAAATCACTGACTTAGGCATCTGAGTATCCCCGCTGGAACACCACCGAGGACTCTAATCCTATTGTTTGCTCTTGTGTGAAGGCCCGACGCATCCTCAGACATCGCGATACTACCCGGAGAGTGTGCCACATTACTCCTCGAAAAACTTTGCATCAACACAGATGTCCTCTCTTCACTAGAACGGGAAGGATCCGTAGGATGGTTGTTGAACTGCAACATCCGGTGCCTCTTTACTTGGGAAGAAGTTTCTCTACATTCTTCTGGTTCCTTGTTCATATTCTTTGAAAATCACGCCTTCAAATCATTAAAACCAAGAAAAAAGGCACCATCCACTGAATTGCAAATGTAAGCAAGATTATGTCAAAGAATACTGGGAACAAGAGTTGGGGGGAAAAATATACCACCAAGAGCAACATGGTAAGCCAAATCCCCACAAGCGTTGATGGGGGTTGTTTCATCAAACATGTAGGAAAGATCTTCTTTGTTATGAGATGTTGAGTGCCAAATATTGCATATTTGGACCCCTTAATTTACACTTGTTAATCCTTTAGCTTTATTATATTCTGATGTTTTGTGGTAGTTTGGTGTTTTAGTGTTTTGCAGGTTGCTAAGGGAAAACTGTAGTCTTAAGGCGAAAGTTGCAAGAAAGTTGAAGCAAAGCATTTTCTGTTCTGGGATCGAGCGCACGATACTGGCGCTCTAGCGCACCTGCGCTCAAGCGCAAAACCCTTATGCTTGAGCGCACTTGCGCTCGAGCATGGTAAAGCAACGTATGAGCGCAACTGTGCCGCAGAAGACCTGAGCATGCTAGAGTGCGATCGAGCGCACCAAGTGTGTGCTCGAGCCCACTCGTCCGACCTGGTAGCACTGAAACCCTAGGTTTTTTTTTTTTATTATTATAAATACCTTCTTTTTCATTGTAAACATACCAAGGGGCCGCTGTTGAGTCTTGAACTTCGAGTTTTTGTCATTTTTGAACTCTGAATTCGATTTCCCTTTGTAAGTTTTTAGTTTTCATGTTATCAATTCATTTCATTATGTTTTGTGTAATCATGAGAAGCTAAAATCTTCAACTAAGGTTGAAGATGAAGCCTTACCATTGATTAGCTTTATTTTTCTCATTTATGTTCGTACAATTCCGGCAGTTATATATATGTTCTATTTCAATTCAGTTATTTGATTAAACTCTTTTAATTGAATGTTTGATTATAATTTTGATTAAACGCTGGATATTCGATGTGTTTCATCCAACAGATACACCAAATCTCTTGATTGAAATTGGATATCCATTGTTTTTCATAATTTAAACGGATACATTAGATGTTTTGGTATCAATTGGATATTCGTTGTGATTTGTAATAAGGATGAATTTATCGAATGTGCCAATAAATTAATTTTACAAAAAAAAAAAAAAATAGAACTTGCATAGGGTTTAATTGCTTGTCGGATGTATGAATAAAAACATGAGAATGTATGCTTTAATTTGGTGAGGTGAATTATGAAACCTTGGTGCCTTTTTATCATTTGATTTAATTTCAGGTTTATTTAATTTATTTTTTTGCACGACAAAATCCCAAAATTTGGAACTAGGTTAAAATCGGATTGATTTAGATAGAAATCAAATTTCACGACACAATTTCCTGTGGATCGACCTCGCACTTGCACAATCTATAATGCACACAACTCGTGCACTTACGAGTATCATTTTAAAGCTCACAACATGAGACACTCCATTCCACAGGCACTCTGATATGTCTACTCAAAACAATTAAATCACCATGAGACATGAATATATATATATATATATATATATATATATATATATATATATATATATATATATATATATATATAAAAGAAGAAAATCAAGCATGAATATGCTATGCACGTAAAAGAACACTATTAAATATCATATAATTCCATTAGACTATTAAGGTAAAGGAAGGAAATAGAGACAATAGGCCAATACAACTAAACCTGTCAAGGAAAAAAATCGAGTTAGAATAATGGGGTTTACGAATTTGTGGGTTTGGGAATGGTTGGGTATTCCTCACCTTGAGAATATAGTTAATTACAAGAACTCATGGAATTCTCTTCAGCTCTTTCATAATTATTTAGCTGCAAGTAAGCACAGGCCAAGTTCCCTAGTAATCTGCATTAATAGAGAACCAAAGCAAAGAAAGTATGGTAAAAAATAAAGTAGGGGGATGAAAGGAGAAAAAGAACAGAAGCAACTTCCACCTTGATATTTGAACCTTCTTTCCTCGAGATCTAGCTATGTTTGTCCTTGTTCCACCAAATGGTATACCAATACCCTCCCAAATAAGCTTTCAATGCCAAATAACAAAGATACCAAATAACCGAATAAAACACAAAACACCAAAAAAAAAAAAAAAAAACAAACAAACAAACAAAACAAAACCAACAACAAAAACAAATTGTCCAACAAAAATCTAAAAAATGGACAGGACTGTGATGGATAAGTTCAAAGTACATAACCAATAACCAAATTCAAATTCAAATTACAGTCCATAAAACTTAGAAAGTCCATAAAACATAGAAATTCCAAATCATGGTGGCTTTCAGTCAGGTTCCCCACTTTCTACAAAAAAATAAAATGACAAAAAAGTTAATAAAGTATAAGTGATCTTAATATTAAAGATGCTAATAAAGTAATTTGGAAATTACATATATAGTCCATACCACTTCGAAATGTGTAAGGCAAGGAAGTCAATTTCAATCATCTTCTGCGAAAACAAACACAAAAGGTTAACGCATGTAAAAAAAAAATGGCAAAAATAGTCTTCACCTAATTAAAAGTGTAACTTATAGCTATTGTTGCAGAATATTTCTTCACTCCATGAAGTGCTCTCACCCAATCTGACCCACATAAAAGCATTTGAACCATTTCGGGTGATAATGATGCTCTATAAGGATCAATAACTCTACCACCAGCACTAAAAGAAGATTCAAAAGCAACTGTAGTGATCGGAACAACTAAAATATCACATGCCATCTTAGACAAAATTCGATACTTTAAAGCATTTAATTTCCACCATGCTAGCACCTCGAACTCCGTATCTATATCTTCTCCATTGTCATCATTCTAACAAATGTAAACATCTTCTTCAATATACACATCCAAATCAGTTTTAAGGGGCCGAACAATGTCATTGCATCTGATGTGTTCTCTAAACCTTGATCGGCCCGGTGGGAACTTTTGGTACAACATCTTTAGAAGTACAACGATTAGAAGAATGAACATGTTCTTGAGCACTTTGCTGCATAACAGATGAATTATGTTGCAACACATAGACCTCATACAGCTCACAAAGAACGGACAACACATAGTCAATGTGATCCTTAACTTCATTCAATGGATAAATCAATGGAAAACAAAATTGAATAAAGTTCATTTTGTATCTCGAATCTAAAATAGCAGCTATGGCCATCAATAAATTGCACTCGCCCTAATACTTGTCAAATTTCTTAGACATTTTAGTTGCCATTGATTTGATGTATACATTTCTATCCATACACTTAATGGTCAATACCTCTTTCATCCTCAATACCTCAGGTAGAAACAAATTTGAAGTTGGGTAATCACTTCCACTCACTATGGTGGTCACTTCATTGAAAATTTCCAAAACTTGATTCACATTAGCAACCTTCTCCCATTCTTCAGGACTTACCACCCACCGAAAAGCTTCATCTGTTTGTTGGTACCTTGGGAACACTTCTTTGTACTCTATGGCATTTTCCAACATCAAGTAAGTGCTGGTCCAGCGAGTGGGGACATTCAAAACCAATTTCTTAGAAGGTAAAGCCAACTGTTTTGCTATTTCACTAAATTCCCGAAACCGACCCTCAGATGCCACTATATACTTGATACCTTGCCGTACAGAATCAACTATTTCCCCAATTTCACCAGGCCCTGCTTGCACTAACAAGTTAGTAATATGTGCACAACACCACACATGAAACAATCGACCCCCAATAGGCATGACATCCTTTAACAGAAAATCATCTTTAAAAATTCTAATGGGTGCATCATTTGCTTTCACATTATCAATTGTTATTGTGAATACCTTATCTTCAATGCCCCAATCTACAAAACACTTTCGTAGTGCATCAGAAATAACAATACCTCTATGTGGAGGAGGCACATTACAAAAATTCAAAATTCTCTTCTAAATGAACCAATCAGAGTCCACAAAGTGGCAAGTGAGGATATGACAATTTTTGTGGAGAGGTCCACATATCAGTCGTAATGTTTACCTTGTCAACCCCACTTAGCAGTGTTTTCAACTTTTTCTTTTCAATATATAAATAGAAAAGCATTGATTCTTAATAGTTGCATGATTAATCTTTTTCCAGTGGGGCGATAATGCCTTGCAGAACTTGTTAAAAAGGTCATGTTCCATGATATTAAAAGGGTATTCATGATAGAGAACCATGTGGGAAGCAAGTTCTCTGACCCTCTTTTCATTATACGTATAATTCGACAAAGTGCCTAAATCACTAGACTCACTAGGATCTAGGGTGAGAGTCGTTTGCTTCTTGTTAGCACTCACCAAGTCTTGATGACAATGAGTCATTGGTTACCAAGTATAAGTTGATTCTTCAGTACTACAGGCGTTGGTATCCCCATTTAATGTTCGGTACAATAGTAAATTCTTAAAAAGTCCAAGGTCTTACACTTTACCCAATGAGAACCAACCCTAGTATCATAATTTGAGTGTACTTAACTTTAATTTATTTTCGGGATATTATAGAGGGGGTATGTGGACTTTCCCAAAAATAAAATTTATAGAAGTGCAATATTAAAAAACAAAACAAAACAAAAATAGTGATTGTAGTTGGGACAGAGTTTTCCTCCAAACTGAGTTGGAGGAATTTGTTCCAACCCAATCTATAAAAATGACATGTGTCCATTTTTTTTAATAACATGTGAGATGCACATGAGTTTTAATATTATTAATTTCAACTTTGTCCCTGTTATTAAAAAAAAATGTGCATCTCACATGTTCAAATGACACATGTCATTTTTATAGACTGAGTTGGAGGAAGTTCCTCCAACACAGTTTGGAGGAAACCTCAATCCTTGTGGTTGCACCCATTTGCAATAAGTTTTTTAAAATTTAGTTAAAAAAAAAAAAAAGAAAAAAAAGAAAGAAGCTTTTTAGGGTTTAAAAAGTGGCTTTAAACTTTCCATGGTAAGTAAAAATGACAAATAACTTCCTATGCCGAATTTTCATTTGAAATGTGATGAAAACCATCAGAATACCATATCATGTACTACCCCAAAAATAAATATATTCAAGTTAAACAACATTCGCGATTCATAAATAAAAAAACTCTTATTTTAATTCACATGGAAAAGGTTTACAATCAAGTTATTTTTCCACATCTAAGAGATGAAGGTCTATCATACAGTCTTTACCTCCTTCAATTGGTTTTTTCGAATTTGCAAGCTACAACCCTATTGCAACATTATTGAGTTGTTTGACTGTCTGAGGGTTTTTCTAAAAGAAAATTCTAATTTATGATTTGATTAATGAATATGAAACCCTATATAGAAATACCATATGCTCTATGAATGATTATCAAACTGTGACTTACTCAGCATATTTGTTTACATCCATTAAATTAAAATAAATTGCTATCAGCCTATGTTATATTAATCTATCTTGTTATTACTTATTTTTCCTAATAATCTTGATTATCATTTATCAATGTTGTTGTATCATTAATCTATTTTGTTATTTCTCAAGATTTTGTTCTTGATTGTTTAAAATTTGTCATACTCTTTGTTAGTTAACACTTAACATTGTAGAATATCCCATGTGAATTAAATTGTGTTTAGTCTCTGCCTCCTTTAATTAGTTTTTCAAGTTCACAAGCTACAACCCTATTGCAACATTATTGAATGTCTATTTGTCTCACTATTTTAGGTTTTTTAAAAAATTATGTTATAATTTATGCTTTGATTAATAAATAAGAAACCCTAGATAGAAATGCCATTTGCTCGCAGAATGGTTATCAAGCAGTGAATCACTTAGAAGATTTGTTTGCATTGAATTAAAACACATTGCTATGTGCCTATGTTCTATAATCTATTATCTTATTACTTATTTTCCTAGTAATCTTGATTATCATTTATCAATGTTGTTGTATCATTAATCTAATCTTTTATTATTTAAGATTATGTTCTTGATTGTTTAAAATCTGTCTTGCTCTTTGTTAATTAACACTTAACATAATAGAATATGTCATGTGAACTAAGTTGTGTTTAGTCTTTGCCTCCTTAGTCCTTACTATAGAATCTGTTTAGCAAGTTTTATAAAATTTATTAGTTAAAATTCTGGATTTATGTTAGTTAAAAATCTGTCATGATAGAATTTATTCATCATTTATCAATGTTGTTCTATCATTCATCTATTATGTTATTATATTACTCAAGATTATGTTCCTTTATTGTTTAAAATTTGATATGCTCTTTGTTAATTAACACTTAACAAAATAGAATCTGCCATGTTAACTAAGTTGTGTTTAGTCTCAGCCTCCTTAGTCCTTGTATAAAAGCTGTTTAGCAAGTTTTATAGAATTTGTTAGTTAAAATTCTAGATTTATTTTTGTTAAAAATCTGTTATGTTAGAATGATAGAATTTGTTTATCAAATTATAAATTTTTAAGTGAAAAATGCATTTTAGCCCCTCAAAGTTTCACCTCATTTGCAATTTGGCCTCAAATGATCAAAAATTGGAAATGTACCATACCATAACAAAGTATCAAAAATTTGCAATGTGACACATCTGTTACCAATTTCTGTTTAATTTGACTGAAAATTTCGTACGGGTGCAGGAACATTTTCTTTTATCTCTACTTTCCAAAACTAGCCCATATATTTTTGATAGAATTCCAAAAATACCCCGAATAAAAAAATAAAATAAAAAAAATAGAAAAAGATAGAAAGAAAGACGGTCACCCCTTTGGCCATTTGGGGGTGGTTTCAGCCACCTCCATTTGGCCCCTTAAGGGTGGCCGAACCACCCCCCATTGGCCGTGGGGGTGGCAATCCGACCAGATGGGGGAGGCCAGCTACCCCCCATTTTTTTTTTTTTTTGCTTTTCTTTTTTCATTTTTTTTAAATATAAGGGCAATTAGGTCTTTTCAATAATGACCGATAGAGAAAACGGAAATTATTGACGGGTAAATCATATTGCGAATTTTTGATACTTTGTTGGGTACATTGCCAATTTTTAAACATTAGATGCCAAATTGCAAATGTGGTTAAACTTTATGGGGTAAAGTGCATTTTCCCCAATTTTTAACTAATAATAGTTATGGAGAATACAAGTTAACCTATGAAAGTCAATGAAGTTGATTTAGGTAATGATACACTTATTTCCTCCTACTCCTAGACTTGGTGGGGCTGGTAGCATTGAAAATAAACCAGATAAACTTGTTAACATGGTTCCTCCAGCTTTAGTTGATTATGGTGTAAGAATTTAATGTCCCACATGACATGGCACATATGTGTATTTATTAGACTCCTAAAGTTATGAGATTATTTAATCATAATCCTTTATAAACTGTTGGGTTAATTAATTAAGAGAAGTGGTTTCGTATTGAATTAATTCTTACTTTGATGGGAAGTTGAATTTTAAAGGAATAAAGGAAATCGGTCCTCTCTTTGCCTTATACATGTACACAATTTCCATCATCTTTGTGTACCTTAAGTGGGTCAAGCGAGAGAAACCGATTTCTGGTGTTTAGTGATAAGTGCTAAAATATTCATATTTTCAGCCCTTAACTCGCATGTTTTAATCCTTTGGTTTTGGTTAATTAGGCCATTTTACTTCCTTTTTGTATTTTCTTTGTTTTGTAGGCTTTTGGAAGAAAAGAAAGCGTTTGTAGAAGAATTACAAGCTTAAAGGGAAAATTGGGAAGACCTAGAAGAAATTTTTGAGCTTAGCCAATCATGGTTAAGTTTAATCAAATAGAGGAAAGGATCAATTCGGAATTTCTCACATTGAAGTCAAATCGGATTGGATGAAAAATTGGATTCTGAACATGCCTCGTTATTTTGACCATAACTTTCAGCTCAAATATCCGATTGAGGTGATTTAAGCGGCATTGGAAAGCGAACTCAAAATTATACAAATCATTGTGAAATATCATTTTCCCAATTCGGAGCTCCGCAAGGCCAAAATCGCACCACAAGTTAAGACCGCAATTCAGGGCGAATCCTACTCCGATTTGGACTTAGGTTTTCTCTATCATAATTGGACTTGAACTTAAATATCCGAAATTCCTAGGATTACTAGGGATTCTAGGACTCTCCTAAGCCCTATAAATAGACCTTGAAGCCTCACAATTAAAATGATCCTTTGAGACAATTTGGAATGAGACAACTTTGGGGAGAGGATTGGAGGCTACTTCTAGGAGCGGTTTTCGGTTCTTTCTTTCCCTTTTCTTTTTAGTTTTATTTTCATTATGTGTAACTAATTCTTAAGGAGGGCTAGATTGAAGCCCTAATTATGTTTATTTAATATTTCAATATTGGCGCCATTGTGATGATCATGTTGTGATATTTAACTTGATTAATTCCTGCTTTCATAAATTCCTCATATGTATGTGACTGTCCATTATATGCATGTGGTATGGACTAGTTAGTTAAATCAATTTTGATGGCTGAGTCCTAGGTTTAACATAAGTAACAAAAGTAATCCACACCGGATTCTTGGGTTAATCAACATGGGGAACCGGGAGTATATGCCATGTCCTAGGCCTCATGTGTTTGTCGATTTCCATAGAACATATGCATTCCTAAGGAACAACTTAGTATAAATCATGCTAAATCCCTTAGGAAAGAAAAGAGTTAGAGTATACGCCATGCCCTAAGGTTGACAAACATTAGATATGCATAACATGATCAAAGCTTTGGCATATTGTTATATTATCTAAGTATGATTAGTGGTGGATATCAAAGCCCTACCTTTAGTTTTTCATTTATCTTTGTTATCTTTTTATTTCTTTTTCACAATATCAATTCCGTGACAAGTTGATATTTTAATTAATTTAAAACAAAATCACAATCCTCGTGGGATCGATCTCGTACTTGCTGCACTATACTATTGTTTTGATCTTGTGCACTTGGGAGTTAAAACGTACTAAATATTATATATTAATTTATGTAGTATTTTGCACAACAAGTTTTTGGCGCCGTTGTCGGGGATTGTTTGATTTTGCTTGGAATTATTTTCCTTAGTTTATTTTTGTTTTAAATTTTTCTCTTTTTATAGTTTTTCCCGTAGTTCCTGTTTTGCCTCTGGAGGTGCGATCGATCGCCCAACCAGGGCGATCAAGCGCACCAGTACGATCGAGCGCACTCACGGTGCGATCAATCACACATCCAGAGAGCATCACAGTTACTGCACTAATTAAAGATCCGATTTTTTTCTTTTATTTTTCTTTTTATTTTGTTATTTAATTTCTTTTTGTTTTAATCATGTTGAGAAACGCTAGATCTCCGGTGCAAAGACCTATGGAAAGTTCATTCAATTCCTAGATCCTCAACCAGCCATCATGCATTAATTTCTAGCCCATTGTGTAGAGCAGTTACGATTTATCTCCGTTGCTCAATATGATTCCACACTATAAAGGCACACCTACAGAGAACCCATTTTGGCATATTCGAGAATTCTGTGATCTCTGCAGGACTCAAAATATTCAGGGTTTAACTCTAGAAGAAATCAGGTTAATCCTCTTCCCTTTTTCTTTAAAAGATAATGCTAAGATATGGTACAATTCTTTGGCCACAGGTTCTATTCATACTTGGGATGAGATGGCCACAAAGTTCTTAAAGAAGTTTTTCCCAGCCCACAAGACAAGGCAATTGAGAAGAGAAATTATGACTTTCCAGCAAAGAGACAGAGACCTTTTCTTCGAGGCATGGGAACACTTTAATGAGCTACTTCTCAGATGCCCTCATCACAATATATCTCATGACAATCAGGTATTGGCATTCTATGAGGGTTTAAATGATCCTAACAAGAGTCTTGTAGATTTAGCTTGTGATGCCATGTTGATGGAGAAAAGCAGCGAGGAAGCCATGGAGCTCTTCGAGACATTGAGTGAGCACTCCCAACAATTTCCATCTAAAGGGAGACAAGGATTCAAAGGAAAAGGCATACATGAAGAGAGCACCAATGGTGGAATTTAGGCTCAAATGGCTGCCATGGAGAAAACGATGGACATGTTCATGAAAGCTATGACTAATCATAGCAATGCTCCTGTTCAACAAGTTACTCAAGTCGAGGTATGTGCCATATGTTCCCATATTGACTGCACCACTAAGACTTGTCCCATGTTTTCAATTGCAGATCAGGAGTCATCTCTCATCAAGTTGTCCCAACATTATCATAAAGAGGAGCCACCTCCCATCAATTGGCCTCAACAATACCACGAAGAAGAGTGTCAAAGTTAGTTTGTTGCCAATCCTAATGAACAATACATGGAGGAAGAGTGCACTTATCATCATGAGCAAGCAATTACTACATTAAGGAGTGAAGAAGCGGTTGAAAATCAAAGGGAAGAGAGGAAGGGGGAGCAAACTGAGGTTCTAGAGGATCCACATCAAGAAAAGGAAGAGAGCACTGAGGCTTTTTCAACATCAGCTCCTATTCCCGAATTACCAAGAGTCCAAGAGAGAAGTCATCTGGGGTTATGTGATGAGCAATTTGAGGACATCAAGATAGGGATGCTTCTTGAGTTTTCTTCTTACTATATTCCAGTTCATGATTCCCCACCAGATGAGCAACTGTTTGAGAAAGCTCAGAGTGGTCTTCCCCAATCTAGAAACACTTGGAAGCACCTTGCAACAGAAAAGATTCATTCCCTTTGGTGCAAAAGAAGAAAAGACTGGTGCTTCAAGTTTAAAGTGCCACAATCTGGCTGAAGACATTAAACTTAGCGCTTATGGGAGGCACCCCATAGCATATCCTTTTTATTTTGTTGTTTGTTTTATTTTGTTTTATTTATATTTTGTTTGTGTTTTGTTTTACTTTGGTGTTTTAGTGTTTCAAGTCTTTTGTCATGTTTTTACATTCTGTTACTGCGATCGATCGCAACCTGTGTGCGATCGAGCGCAGGTCTCCACTTGTGGTTTCATTGCATTCTGTACTACGATCGAGCACACCCTGAGTACGATTGAGTGCAGTAACTGACTTTTGGCTGTTGTACATTCTGTTAGTGCGATCGAACGCACATTGTGTGCGCTCGAGCGCACATCACCCACACATGCACAGCCGTGCGCAAGTGCGATCGAGCGCACTTGGGCAGCATCCCATAGTTATCTTTTTATTTTGTTTTGTTTATTTTTACTTGTTGTGTGTTTTCTTATTTTGCAGGGACAAGTGTGCTTCGATTCAAGTTTGGGGGTGTGCTATGAGTCATGCTTTCCACGACTATGTCGTCCATCTCCCGGGTACATTCTTCCTTTACTTAGACACATTGGGGACAATGTGTCATTTAAGTTTGGGGGTATGGGCACACATGTTCATACACACTTTGTCCCAATTTCATGTTATTTGTTTTGTGTGTTGTTCGTTTATTTGAAAAAAAAAATAATAATAATAAAATAAATAAATAAATAAATTATGCATGTTCATGTTTACTCTAAAGTTTTAAGTTAATCTAAAAAGAATTGTGATTTGAATTCATCAGTGAGCTTAGCATTTTGAACACATGATCTGATGAGTGAATCTATTAGTTTGGTTACTTGTTTAGGACAGTTGAAAAATCACATGTTTGATCTGAGCACTCAAGCACTCAAGCACTGTGAGGTATGACATGAGGTCTGATATGTGTGTTTCTACATCTTGGATGAAATTGGATGACTTATTAAATGACACTATGGCATATATTGTGATGAAAAAAAAAAAAAAGTGAAATAAATAATCACTGATGGCTTTTCACTGAGTAACTGGACCTCTTGCCTCAAAACATTGAGTGTTCACGTTAAAAGGTGAAAAATTTGTTTTGATCAATGTCAAGGTTAGTTTGGTTTTGTAGCCTTTTTGACTCGAGTTAGTAGGTCCTTAGGGGTGTCTCTACACCTAATGCCTTAAAATCATCTGGTTTGAGAGCCATTGACTTAACACTCGCTACAAGGGTCAAATAGAAAGCTTAAGAGAACTAACATTGCACAACCTAACCAAAAAAAAATGCCAGTTTCATTCTAATAGGAATTTCAGTGAATTCTGAAATAAGGAGACATTGCATATTTGAAAGATTTGGAAGCCTCATAATTTTGTACTAATTCACTGTACACAATTTTCGAACTTGTGATGATTTAGCATGTCCTTTGTAAGTAATTACACTTTGAGATTCCAATTCATTGTGAAGATGGAGCTTATCTTTTTAAGCTTGCTTATGAATGAAAATCATAAACTTGAAGTGATGCTTTAATTTTTGGAATAACATGAACTGTGCATGATGTTTGTGGGAAACATTTATAGAAAACCCTCACGAGACTTCACTCGTCCACTAGGGAATTCCTAAAGGTTTAAAAGGCTTGTTGCATACGCTAAATGCAATCGTACATCCCACGAAAGATGGATTTATCTTTTTGTTTTCAGTTTTCCATTTAGTTTTTAGTTTTGTATTGTTAAGGGACTACCAATATGTAAGTTTGGGGGTGTGATATGTGCTAAAATATTCATATTTTCAGCCCTTAACTCGAATGTTTTAATCCTTTGGTTTTGGTTAATTAGGCCATTTTACTTCCTTTTTGTATTTTCTTTGTTTTGTAGGCTTTTGGAAGAAAAGAAAGCGTTTCTGAAATAATTACAAGCTTAAAGGGAAAATTGGGAAGACCTAGAAAAAATTGTAGAGCTTAGCCAATCATTGTTAAGTTTAATCAAATAGAGGAAATGATTAATTCGGAATTTTTCACATTGAAGTCAAATCGGATTGGATGAAAAATTGGATTCTGAATATGTCTCGGTATTTTGATCATAACTGTTAGCTCAAATATCTGATTGAGCTGAATCAAGAGGCATTGGAAAGCTAACTCAAAATGCTACAAATAATTGTGAAATATCATTTTCCCAATTCGGAGCTCCACAAGGCCAAAATCGCACCGCAAGTTAAGACCACAATTCTGGGCGAATCCTACTCCGATTTGCACTTAGGTTTTCTCTATCCTAATTGGACTTGGACTTAAATATCTGAAATTCCTAGGATTACTAGGGCTTCTAGGACTCTCCTAAGCCCTATAAATAAACCTCTAAGCCTCACAATTAAAATGATCCTTGGAGACAATTTGGAAGGAGACAACTTTGGGGAGAGGATTTGAGGCTACTTCTAGGAGCGGTTTTCGGTTCTTTCTTTCCCTTTTCTTTTTAGTTTTATTTTCATTATGTGTAACTAATTCTTAAGGAGGGCTAGAATGAAGCCCTAATTATGTTTATTTAATATTTCAATATTGACACCATTGTGATGATCATGTTGTGATATTTAACTTGATTAATTCCTGTTTTCATGAATTCCTCATATGTATGTGACTGTCCATTATATGCATGTGGTATGGACTATAGTTAAATCAATTTGGATGGCCGAATCATGGGTTTAACATAAGTAATAAAAGTAATCCACACCGGATTCTTGGGTTAATCAATATGGGGAACCGGGAGTATATGCCATGCCCTAGGCCTCATGTGTTTGTCGATTTCCATAGAACATATGCATTCCTAAGGAACAACTTAGTATAAATCATGCTAAATCCCTTAGGAAAGAAAAGAGTTAGAGTATACGCCATGCCTAACTCGTTACTTAGGAAAATCTATAGCCTTAGGAGTATACGCCATGCCCTAAAGTTGACAAACATTAGATATGCATAACATGATCAAAGCATTGGCATGTTGTTATATTATCTAAGTATGATTAGTGGTGGATATCAAAGCCCTACTTTTAGCTTTTCATTTATCTTTGTTATCTTTTTATTTCTTTTTCACAATATCAATTCCGTGACAAGTTGATATTTTAATTAATTCAAAACAAAATCACAATCCTCATGGGATCGATCTCGTACTTGCTGCACTATACTATTGTTTTGATCTTGTGCACTTGAGAATTAAAACGTACTAAATATTATCTATTAATTTAGGTAGTATTTTGCACAACATTTAGGCATTCAAAGAAGAATTGAAAGAAGTAATGGATTCTAGTATGTTTTATTTTATTAATTTATTGTGAAATTCATGATAGTTAAGATCTTGGAAGTTATGGTATGTTATTTCAATTTTATGTTTACATGTGGTATTGGAGCTTGAGTTGTAACTTTCATGATTTTCCATTAAGAAATATGCTAAATATGTATAGTTAGCCTTATAATCAAATCCGTATCTTTATAATTTCTTTTTGCCTATGCAAACATGATGTTTTGTATTTGTCACTTGCATATGCAAAAGTAAAATGACTAGATGCTAAGATGAGATTTCTATAATTATAGTACATTGAATTTGGAATGTATTTATTTATGCATGTCATGTAAAGTCCCAACATATAAGTATATTGGTGATCTCTTTTAGATTATGATTTCTAAAAGAGTTATTGTACGGACAATAAAGAATTGGGACCCTACTACACAAATTGCACTTGCTACTAATTGTTTGCTATCGTTATGGTATAAAATATATATTTTGTTTTATAGTTTTGGCTAGTTTGCTAATTTATTCAAAAGCCATTTTGATTCGTGTTTGGCATATATGATTCTAAATTTTTATATCAATATTTAATATATGATGATGGCTTGCATAAAGTGTATAATTACAAAACACATGTACCATTAAAAGCATGAACTCATGGCTATTATGTGCAATAAAGGTTGGTTCAGTCTTTATTGTGTACGTATGAACATAAACTTTATCAATGCTTATTGTGTACACATGTATGTCTTTATTTTCGTATGATTAATCGAGTTCTTTCTTTTATTGTGCAAAACTCTTGATGCACAGTTTACAAATACATTTAGTGCAAATTATAAATATTGACAAATGCAAAAGTTTTATGTAAATACATTTGTTATTCGCAAAATTCATTGCTCCAAATTTACTGCTGCTTTAAAGAATTGAAATTAATGTTATGGCAGTAAATGTTGTCTTTAAGACATTGATTATTTTATTTCATGTGTTACTTTTGTTATTTATAGACATGAATATTTATGTCAATCAAAGTTAAAATGGCTTTTTTTTTTTCTTTTCTTTTCTTTTTTTTTTTGTGAAGGGGAAAACATTCCATACTCATTCATTGAAGAAAAGATCGCGAGCAAGAGCTCTTACAAACAGAGCATAAAGCTCTGAAGCAAATCATAGCCGAAGCTAAGGTTACAGGCGTCAAAGATACAAACATAACAATCTAACAATCATGACCTATCAATGACAACAACAACCGCTAATCCATGACTAGTCTTCAGTTTTAACAACAGATGTGCACTAGACGGATTCAATCCAATGCATAAGTAGATCTTATTCCTCAGTCCTGAGAGCAGAGAACCCCCATGCTGAAACTCATCCTCCTCGACCCAAAAGCCAGGATATCGTACACATCCACAACCAAAGGTCTGGACCAAGAGCAAATACCCCACAGAGCATCAAGTGCGCAGATCAAGAGAAAGGACAGAGCCTTATTACAAGCAAACAAAAACAGGAAGGAAAAACATACACGGAAAAACACAGGAAGGAGAAAAACAAATACAGGGAAAACGGAAAAAACAACAAAAGGATGCCAACAACATATAGGGAAAAAACAACAGGAAAAAGCACGCTAGGCGAATGACAACAACCGAAAGAAAAGCCGATCGCGTGCTTGCCGGAAACCGATGCGAAAGGTGGCGTTGGAAACACATCACGATGGGGGACGCGTGAAAAGAATGGCAAAGCAGGCGTGTGGGAGATCGGCGGCGCACTCAAAGAACTGAGGGTATAGTTTGAGTGAATCCCCCAAGAGCGGCACCCACAAAGTGTTCCAAAATAAGCAAATAAATAACAACAAATAACAAACACACCAACAAAAAGGGAAAATACAAGTAGAACATGGAAAAGAAAACAAAGTCAAATAAACCACAAAACAGAAACAAACTTCTGCAGGTGAGCCGACGGAAAAACAGCGCAAAAGGTGGGATGGACACAGACGGATTTGGTGAGCAAGTGGTGTGGTGCGCATCGAGGTGGATCTGACAGAGGACGGTAGATCAAGCATAGACAAAACCGATCCAAAGCCATGCCCGACCCAGAAAAAAAATGCGGCAGAGAATGGTGGCGGTGGAGGATGGCGGCACGGTGGAGAAAAGCTAGGTGAGCTCAACAGCGAAGGGAGAAGGGCTACGCCAAAAAATATAACAAAGGAGGGAGAGGTGCGGCAAGGATGGGGAAAAACCGCAAAAGCTGATAGGGAGGGAGGAGTCAAAGGAGCTAGGGGCATCAGGTAAGTAGGCTAGCTCACAATGTGAAGAGGGTGAGGGGAGGAGGGAGGCAGCAAAAGCCATCCCCCCTCCCCTAACCTGGGTTTCCCCTTACCTGTGCAGCGTTCTAAGAGAAGAGCTAGGTTAAAATGGCATATTATGACTATTCGGTTTGCATTGTCATTATTTCGAATTGAGATCTATATCATGAAATAGTTTGGTGATCACCAAAGTGACCCAAGTAAAAGGATACACAGATTTCAAGTTGTATGTTTGAAACTTAATACCCATATCCTAGGTGCATTGCAAAATTTTGACAGTTTTTCTAATCACAAGAATATTTTGGATTGGCCTAAAGGTGCACCACCTTTCAAGTGATTGATAAACTACGATAGGATAATTAATGTGCATCCTTAATTGAGAGATGGAACCGTATATCCAAAGGTAACAGACCTATCAAATTATGGATATATTATTAATTATTACTATAGGTGAAAGGGAATCATTGTAATGATTACATTTTTAGTATATTGTATTTTTCACCCAAAGGTGAATTGCGGTAGTGCTACTTATTGTTCATTGAAATATTATTTTATATTTGATAACTCAAAGCATTAATGTAGTTAGCATTTATTTAATTGACGTGTTAGTCCTTTTTTTTTTTTTGAGTAAAAACCATTGCATTCTCATTAAACTCTCAAAGAGATAGAGCAGCAAGCTCTATCGAAATAATCTCATTGATACATTCTAGTTACTCATAGAGCCATTGTTGATCAACAAAACTTCATGTAGCTAGTTTAGATAAGGCATGTGCTGCTTGATTGCCATCCCTGCGGACGAACGACATTCGCCATTGTTGAATAGCTTGTATCTCACGTCAAATGTCTTCCACCAATAACCCGGTTCTGTTCCAATCCGACCCTTGAGAATTTACCCCATCAATCACAACCTTCACATCACCTTCAAAAAGAACGTGCATGAATCCCATCTCCTTACACAGCTGGACCGCCATCAACACCGCCCGGGCCTCCCCACCGATGGATTGAAGTTGCCCAGGAAGGCTTTACAATGGACCACTACCACGAAACCCCTCTTGTTATGCAAATTTATTTAACTCGCAAGTGCACGAATCGTTTGTAGTTTAATTGATTGTAAGTGGAAGTTCTTATGCACAGAGAATTGTATTTTTGAAAGATCAACCTATATCTAAACTAATTTTACCCTAACCTAGTTCCAAAAGGGTTTTGATTTTGATTTTGAAAATTAAAAGACTAAACATAAACTAAATAAACTAAATAAACTAAGTAAATCAGTAGATAAAGGCACTAAGGATACGAAATCTACACTCACCAAATCAGAACAACATATTTTATATTCATCAGTATTAATCCAAAGTTCTCACAATTTAAATCTTATGTATATTTTACTATGCTTCAAAGAATTAATCAAAACCATCCCATGTATCCATTTATTGACCAAATCACAAAAGAAATTCAAATTTAATTGAAACACCAGATGTATCTGTAAAACAGATCACAATGGATATCCAATTTTTATGAGCTAAAAACCAAGCAATCAATTATGTGAAATTATCCTAAATTATCAAGTGTATCCTTGAATAACAACAAGATATCCAAGAATCATGCCACATATTGAAAAGAAGTAAAACAATTAAAATAATAAACCAATTAAATCGGAATAATAAAAACTTACAATAAAGCGATGTTGTTCTTCGTCGGTGAGGCTTTATCCCCAACCTTAGTTGAGAATTTAGCTCTACATGGCTATTGTTAAGTGCCAAAATATTCATATTTTTAGCCCTTAACTTACAAGTTTTAATCCTTTAGTTTTAGTTAATTCCTACTATTTTACTTCTTTTTTGTATTTTCTTCGTTTTTTAGGTTTTTGGAAGAAAAGAAAGCGTTTTCGGAAAAGTTCGAAGCTTAAAGGGCAAATTGGGAAGACCTAGAAGATATGGTTAAGCTTAGCCAATCATGGTTAAGTTTAATCAAATAAAGGAAAGGATTAATTCGGAATTTCTCAAATTCGAGTCAAATCGGATTGGATACAAAATTGGATTCTGCATACCTCTTGGTATTTTGACCATAACTTTCAGTTCCAATATCAGATTGTGGTGATTCAAGTGGCATTGAAACTCTAACTCAAAATTATACAAATCATTGTGAAATAGTATTTTCCCAATTCGGAGCGTCGCAAGGCCAAAATTTCCAGTAACATGGGACCGCATTTTGGGCAAATCCTATTCCGATTTGGACTTAGGTTTTCTTTATCCTAATTGGACTTGGACTTAAATCTCCGAAATTCCTAGGATTACTAGGGCTTCTAGAACTCTCCTAAGCCCTATAAATAGACCTCTAAGCCTCACGATTCAGGGGAGAATTTAAGAGACAATTAGAAGAGACAACTTTGGGGAGAGGAATTGGAGGCTACTTCTAGGAGCGGTTTTCGATTCTTTCTTTACCTTTTCTTTTTTCTTTTATTTTAATTATGTGTAACTAGCTCTTAAGGAGGGCTAGATTGAAGCCATAATTATGTTTATTTAATATTTCAATATTGGCGCCTTTGTGATAATCATATTGTGTTGCTTAACTTGATTAATTCATATTTTCTTGAATTCCTCATATGTATGTGAATGACCATTATATGCATGCGGTATGGACTAATTAGTTAAATCAATTTGGATGACCGAGTCTTGAGTTTAACATAAGTAACAAAAGATATCCACACCGGATTCTTGGGTTAATCAACATAGGGAACTGGAAGTAGACACCCATGTCCTATGCCTCATGTGTTTGTCGATTTCCACAGATTTATGCTTTCTGAAAGAACAACTTAGTAGACACCCATACTAAATCATTTAAGAAATAAAAGAATTAGAGTAGACACTCATGCATAATTTGTTGCTCAGGGAAATCAATAGCTTAAGGAGTAGACATCCATGCCCTTATGTTGACAAACATTAAGTATTCACAATATGATTGGATCATTGACATATTGTTATATTATCTAAGTATGATTAGTGGTGGATATCAAAGCTCTACCTTTAGCTTTTTCATTTATCTTTATTATCTTTTTATTTCTTTTTCACAATATCAATTCAGTGACAAGATGATATTTTTAATTAATTCTAGGGGAAAATGCAGTTTACCCCCTTGAAGTTTCAGGGGTTTTTCAATTTTAACCTCAAAGTTCAAAAATTGGCAATCTATCCCCCTGAAGTTTCAAAAATTGGCAATTTAAACCCTCCGTTGAATTTTTCCGTCTAAATGGACGGAAGTCTATGAAATTACATCACTACCCTCAGGCTTTTTAAAAAAAATTCCGTCCAATTTAACGGAAATTAGTAACGGAAGGTTTAAATTGCCAATTTTTGAAACTTCAGGGGGGTAGATTGCCAATTTTTGAATTTTAAGGTTAAAATTGAAAAACCCCTAAAACTTCAGGGGGGCAAACTGCATTTTCCCCTTAATTATAAATAAAATCACAATCCTCGTGAGATCGACCTCGTACTTGCTGCACTATACTATTGTTTTGATCTTGTGCACTTGTGAGTTAAAACGTACTAAATATTATCTATTAATTTAGGTAGTATTTAGGCACAACAGCTGTAAAACTAAAGCCTAAACCTAAATCTAAAGAAAAACTAAACTAAAAGAAAAGTTGTGGATTACATTCTGTCTCCAAAATTGTATCTCAAAACTAGTCTTTAGAATTGTATATCTTTTCTTGAATGCAAAGAGGTCTATTTATAGGTTTAGGGAAGTCCTAGAAGCCCTAGTAAACCTAGATAATTTGGAGGTCTGTCTCCCAGTCAAAATAAAAGTCTAAAATCGAAATAAGATTCGTTCAGATTTGTGTCTTTTTATTGCGGGATTATTTTGGCATAGTAACTTTCTGCATTAGGAAAATCGTATTTCATAATGAACTGTAGTATTGTGAGGTAGCTTTCCAATTCCGCTTGAATCACTTCAATATGATATTTGAACGGAAAGTTATGGCTAAAATACTAAGACATGTACAGAATCTGAATTTGAATCCAATATCAAATTTTATCCAATTTAACCTTTTCTTGAATTTGGTTAAACTTAACCACATCATCTAGGTTTTATCAAAGTATGTTTTCTTCTAAAATTTGCATTTTTCCCTTTAAAGCTATAGTTTTTCTTCAACTACCTACAAAACACTAAAAACATAAAACTAACACAAAACATTAAATAACGACACAGTTAAAGAATTAACAAATGTAAATAAAGGGGGTCCAAATATGCAATATTTGGCACTTATCAAACACCCCCAAACTTATATTTTGCTAGTCCCTTAGCAAAACAAAACGAAAAATACAATGAAAGCAAGAAACATAAATCCTCTTTCGTGGGAGAGACGATTGCATTTAGCATATGCAACAAGTCTTTTTAACCACTAGGCATCCCTAGTGGACGAGTGAAGTCTCGTGAGGGCTTAACAGAAATGATACCCATAAACATTGTAGCGCTATGTTGTTAACAAGAAAGAAGTTTCACACAAATCATGGTTCTTATTCATGAGCAAGCTTAAAAAGACAAACACCATCATTTCAATCAAAAGGAAATCCAAATCAACTCACTGATAAATGGACAATTGAGACCTCATATATTCTGAAAAGTGAAAAGTGTAATTAGCATACAATCATGAAGCTTTCAGCTTAAACTCAAGACAAGTTTCATAAAATTTGTAAGAATTTCTAACAAATGAAACAACCAAGGCAAGATATGCAATTTTTTTTTTACAAGCTCTGCAATATCTAACTCCCTTAAGCTTTCTAATTGACCCATGTAACAAGTGTTAAGCCAATGACTCCCAAGCCAGGTGGCTTTAGGGCACTAAATGTAAAACATCCCTAAGGGCTTATTAACTTAACTCAGAAAGGCTACGAAGTTAGATTAGCCAAATCATAAATCAACACTGAACTTCATACCTTTTGACGCGAACACTCAATGCTTAATGAAGGAAGAGGTCCGGTTTCTGAGCGGAAAACTCAACATGATCTTTCTTTTCTTTTTCCTTCTCTTTTATTTATTTATTTATTTATTTATTTTTATATCTTGCAAGCCAATGGTTATTCATCAATAGGTCATCCAACAAATCTCAAAGATAACAAAACATCATATCTCATAGAAAACATGCTAATGTGCTCATAAAAATTTATCTCAAAACAAGTGAAATCTCTTTTACCCAAAAATAAGTCAAAGGACTCAGACTCCTAATGACATAATGATGTTGTTCAACCCTTTAAGCAAGCCAATGAAATGCAAACCACAATCACAGTTTAACTCAAACTTGACAAAAAAAATAGCATAATTTTTTTTTTTTCAAATTTTTTAACACAAAAAGACAAATAAAAATAAACAAATAAGAACAAAAATAAACAGACAAAGTGTTTTTCCATACCCCCAAACTTGAATTACACATTGCCCTCAATGTGTAGTATAGAAATACATTACCGGAAGTAAGGAAACATAAAGGTGTGAAAAAGGGGCAGGGCATCCTCCAAACTCAAACACCAAAACACCTGTCAACAAAAATTAACAGCAATTTTTTTTTTTTTTTTTTTTTTATAGAAGCAAACATCAAAAAATTAATTACTATTAGAAACAAAAAAAAAAAAAACAAAAAAAACAAAATGTACTAAAAAAGGGGAAAAAAAAAACAAAAAAGAATTTGTGCAATGAAGTGCAGAAAATAAACTGGAGGAGAAAACTTTATAGCGCTTCCCCCTATCATGCGAATGTCCAACCAATCCCTTCCACCCTTTCTTCTTCAAAACTTCATAGCACTCTAGAAGGATATGTCGCCATCTAAACTAATTTAGAAAAACTTGATTTCAAAAATTTAACAATTCCCCAGCAACGGCGCGAAAAACTTGTTGTGCAAATTATATTAACTCGCAAGTGCACGAATCGATTGTAGTTAACGAATTGCAAGTGTTTGGTCGATCCCATAGAGAATTGTATTCTTGAGAACAAATTTATGTCTAAATCAATTGAACCCTAACCTAGTTCCAAATTTTAGAGATTATTGTTTGAATGAAAAATAAACAGCAAAAGCAATTTAAAGTGATTGTAATCTAATGACGAAGCACTAGGGTTTCGGAATCCACACTCACAAATTCATAGCAACATAATTGCATGATCTATAATCTTTTCCAAAGTTCTCACATGTAAATCTTAGGTTTGTTTTATTATTGCTTCAAAGAATTAATCAAAACATCTCATGTATCCATTCATAATCCAAATCACAAAAGAAATCCAATATTTAATTAAATCATTAACTGTATCCGTAAATCACAAGAAAATATCCAATTTTTATTAGAACATTAATTGTGTCCAGAGAATAAATCAAAGGGGAAATCCAATTTTTAACGAAGAAAACCAAGTAATCAATTGCATTGAATAATCTTAAATCATCAAGTGTATCCGTGAATCACAAAAGATATCAAAGAATTATTCAATCCAATTGATTAGGAGAAAAACAATAGTGTAATTAAATCATTAAATTGGGAAACACTACATACATGGAACAAAGTGCTAATCATAAGTGAGGCTTCATCTTCAACCTTAGTTGAAGGTTTAGCCTCTCACGGTATTGAAAGACAAAACAAGATTGATTGAATTCATAATGGAAAATTGAGTACTTACAAATATGGAATCACAAAGTTGAGATCCAAAAGCTAGCAAACCCTAAAACTATCTTCTTTCTCCTCTAAAATCTCAAAACTCGACCCCTCCCTAAACTAATTTGAGAATGATCTATTTATAGGCCTAAAACTAGGGTTTACAAGTTGAATTAGAATAAAACTCGCTGCCAAATTGGACAAGTGCGCTAGATCATACACTTGGTGCGCTCGATTATACACTTGGTGCGCTCAAGCGCACTCGAGCATCAACTCCTCTCTGTGGCGCAAGCATGCGGGCGCGATGGGCTTTAGACTAGGCGCGTCTGCGCTCAATCGAGCATAGTACCCTGCACTCGATCATAGGTTCGTTGGCAGCTTCTCCAAAGTGTGCAATTTTCATATAAATCCCGTAGTTTTCTCATAGCAACCTACAAAACAATAAAGACACAAAACTAGCCCAGAACATCAGATAATAACACAGCTAAAGGGTTAACAAAAGTAAATTAAGGGGTCCAAATATGCAATATTTGGCACACATCAGTGACTATGCTCGAGATTAGTAGAGAATGTGCTCGAGCCAACATACGATGGTAAGTAGCCATCACTAGCCGTTGGATGTGCGCTCGATCTCTCTAAAGCTTGCAATCGATCATACTCGCAAATATTTGCTGCAGGGGTAGAATGCTCATCAGCAGTATGCTTAACATGCCCTCTCAAGCTAAAGGGGGGTGGAATCACTTGTAGTTTGGAATTAAGAAATAGAAAACGAGCTAAAGACAGGCCTTTGGTGAACACATCTGCAATCTGGTCTGCTGTAGAGATGAAGGATACTATGATGTCTCGATTGAGCAATTTTTCTCTGACATAGTGGTAATCAACTTCGATATGCTTTATTCTTGCATGATAAACTGGATTGGCAGCCAAGGATATTGCACTTACATTGTCACACTAGACAACTGGAGCAATTGGATGAGGAATCTGAATTTCTCGGAACAACATTCTCAACTAAAACAGCTCAGTAATAGTAATTGTTAGGGAACGATACTCAGCCTTCGTGCTTGATCTTGAGACCATAGGCTGTTTCTTGGAACTCTAGGAGATTAAACAATTACCAAGGAAGACTGCAAAGACAGAAGTGGATCTCCTATCATCAGGATAGCCAGCCCAATCTGAATCACAAAAGGTATTCAGTTGAAGGTTTGTGATGGGGTAAAACAGACCATGATCTAGGGTGTTCTTGAGATATCTAAGAACTCTCTTGATTGCTGACCAGTGACTAGCAGTTGGATGAAGCATATGTTGACAAGGCTGATTCATAGAGAAGGCTATATCAGGCCGAGTTAGAGTGCAATATTGAAGAGCTCCTACTACACTTCTATAATCAAAAGGATCAAGGAGGGAGTCACCATCCAACTTGGACAATTGAGAACCAGATGGACATGGGGACTTTGTAGGTTTTGCTTTAGTCATCTTGGGTATGTTAAGGATGTCGGTAACATATTTTGCTTGGCATAGATGAAGACCTGCAGAGCTTCGAGTAACTTGTATGCCAAGAAAGAAACTTAGAAAGCATAAGTCTTTGACTGGAAATTCCTTTTGCATTAGTTGAACAATATTAGTAATCAACTGAGGATGTGTGCCTATGATGATTATATCATCCACATAGATCAACATAAAGACTTTAATGTTGCTAGTGATAAATATGAATAAAGAAGTGTCAACTAGAGATGCAGTGAAGCCAATATCAACTAAGTAGCATGATAATCTATGAAACCAGACTCTTGGGGCTTGTTTGACACCATAGATTGTCTTCTGCAGTTTGCACACCATTTTAGGATTCTTGTTAGCAACAAAACCCTTTGGTTGTTCCATATACACTTCCTCCTTGAGAGAGCCATAAAGGAAGGCATTAGAGATGTCCAACTATCTAATCACCCAGTTGAAATGTACTATCAGGGCTAGTATGATTCTAATGGTTGAGGGCTTTATGACTGGACTGAAAGTCTAAGTGTAATCAACTCTAGAGGTTTCAAAACCCTCTGCAACTAGTCTAGCTTTAAATCTTTCCACTACTCCATCTGCTTTCCTCTTGATCTTATACACCCATTTGTTATGAAGAGCATGTTGATGAGGTGGCCAAGGACACAAAGTCCATGTTTTGTTGGAGAGGAGTGCCTTAAATTCAAGACACATGGCATTTTGCCACCGAGGGTCACAAGCAGCCCTACTATAGCAAGTTGGTTCTGACTTGGGTAACACAGAATGAAAGCTAAGTAAAGGGTACTTAGAGTGGAACAGCTTGTTGTTAGAGAAGGGTTTGGTTTTGAGGTTTCCTATTCTATACCTGGTGATCATTGTGTGAGATGGCAGGGGGTATGAGGCTCAATGATAGGTATAGAATGTTTAGTAGCTATTGAGATAGAAGATGTTTCTGCAAAAGTGGAGGGTGGTTGTTCTGTTGGGGTTGGATTGAGTATGAGATGTGACCTAGATCTAGTGAGCGTAGGATGTGATGGCTGAGTGCCATGGGTTACTGCAGGGATAGCAGGTTGATTATCAGGAATAGTTGGTTGAGTGGCATAGGTTACTGTAAGAGCAACAGGCTGATTATGAGGAATGGTTGGTTGAGGTGCAGTAGGTGAGCAATCTGCAACGTGAGACTACTGAGTTGCAGAAGGAGTACCTTCTATGGAACTATGGTAGGGGTCAGTGCTAAAAGAAGATAAATCAGGTAAAGGAAAAGGAGAATCACCTTTTGAATGCAGTTTGGATGGAAAGTGTGCAGCAACAAGATCCTTAGCTGGAAAGGAGGTCTCATCAAATACAACATGTCTTGAGAGGTAAGCTTTGTTTGTGACTGGATCTAGACATTTGTAACATGCATAGTTGTAACCTAAAAAGATACAAGGCTTAGATCTATACTCAAGTTTGTGAGCATTATAGGGCCTGAGCAAAGGATAGCACAAGCATCCAACTCTAAGTCTTTGGTAGTCAGGTGCTTTAGAGTATAGTTTAGAATAGGGAGACATGTGTTGAAGAGTGGGTGTAGGTAGCCTATTGATGGCAAACACAACAATGAGAAATGAGTCAACCCAATACTTGTTAGAAAGATGAGAGTGAGCTAACAAGGTTAGTCCAGTTTCAAGAATGTGCCTTAGTTTCCTTTTAGCAAAACCATTTTGAGGGGAAGTATAAGGGCAGCTCTTTCTATGCTCAATTCCATTGTTTTTTAGGAAGGATTAGAAATTAAGGGATGTGTACTCACCTCCTCCATCAGATTGTATTCCCTTAATTGTTGTAGAAAATTGGTTTTCAACAAGCAAGCTTAAACTTGAGGAATGCATCATAGGTTTCTGATTTTGTGTGTAGGGAATAGATCCATGTGAATCTTGAGAAATCATCCACAAAGGCTATATAGTATTTGTATCCACTAATTGACAATACTAGAGAAGTCCAGATTTTAGTGTGGATAAGTTGAAGGGGAGATAAAGATACAAGAGTAGAAGGAGAAAAAGTTTGTTTCTTACTCTTACCCAATTGACAAGAACCATAAAGCAAACTTTTATTAAAAACTGAATCTAAAACATAATTTGAATGAGAAATAGGTAAATTGTTATCTCGAACTACTCGAGTAACTACATCATTGGAAGGATGACCTAATCTAAAGTGCCATACTAAGGATGATGTTCTTATTCCTAATAAAGCTATAAAAGTCTTGTTGTTGTTGTGAGACTTCTTATCCAGCTTGAGAGGATACATGCCATTCTCACTCTTCCCTTCCAAGAGGATTGCTTTTGTCTGAAAATCAATGATAAAAAAAAAATGAGATGATGTTAAGATAAAGAAGCATGAGTTGTCAACACAAAAACGTTGAATTGAAACTAGATTTGTAGCAGAATTAGGGTAGTGTAAGACATTTTTAAGTTGAAAAGTAGAATTAGAATTGGAGGAGTGAAGGGTTGTAGAACCAAAATTTGTTGTGGCAAGTGTTGTTCCATTCCCCATGGCCACAGTGTCATTGTGTTGAAAAGGTTCTTGAACATTGAGGTTCTCCAAGTCCTAAGTAATGTGGGTGTTGGTTGCACTTTCAGCAAACCATTGAGGGTCTTCAAATACATTGTCAGATTGAGCCACCATTGCTGCCAATTGAGGAGGAGGGTGTCTTCCTTGATAGGAGTAATCCATCCTATAGTAGCAGTCTAGTGCTTGATGATTGACTCTTCCACATATCTGACATGGTATGCAAGATGGCTGACTAGAGCCTGGAGTTGGCAGTAAGGCAGGGCTGCTGTAGTACCTTGGTGCAGGAGAATAAGCAGGGGTGTTGTTGTATCTTGGAGCAGGAGAATAAGTAGGCCTTGGACTAGGAGAGTAAGTAGGAGTGTTGTTGTACCTTGGACCAGGGGAATTATTGTACCTTGGGGCAGTATTGAATGCAGGAGCAGCAGTAGGGAATTTGGCAATAGGTTGTCTAAGGCTGAAGTTTCTGGGAGGAAATCCACCACAGTTCTTGGATGATTTTTGACCCTGCTTTTGTGTAAACAAGGCAAAGTTTGAAGTGTCAATTGTTGAGGCTTGCTGCTGATTGATCAACATTTCATGATTGATGAGTTCTTTTTGGAAGTCATCAAGAGAGAGTTGTTTCTCTCGGGTCAGCAGAGAGATAGTGGTGACAAAGCTGTTGAATGAGGGATTTAAACCATTGAGAAGGAATGAGATCAAATCCTCATCAGGTATAGGTTTTCCCACTGCAGCTAGTTGATCAGACCATACTTTAGTTGACTAAATATAATCTTAGCAGGTCAAGAAGCCTTGGTGGAGACTCAACAATTGTCTTTTGAGATTGGCAATTCGAGACCTAGAATCATTAACAAAATTGGTTGCTAGGGTTGAACAATCTTGTCTGGAAGTATCAAGTCCATAAACCATGGACTAGACCTTCTCAGATAATGTAACATTGATCAAACTGAGGATGCATTGATCCTTTCTATTCTAGATGATGACTTCTGGATTGAGGATTTCCTTACCACTGTCATTAGTAATGAATTTAGGAGGGCATGGTTTTGTTCCATCCACGATGCCTACTAACTCATGAGTGCACAGGATAGGCATAAATTGAGTTGTCCAACCAAGGTAGTTTGGACCTTCAAGCTTTCCATTGAAATGGGAAAGTGTAGGTGAGAAAAAGGAGCAGTAAAAGGGGTATTGACTGCCATTGTAAGAGAGTACAGGAGAGGTTTGTGTAATCTGAAAAGAAAAGAAAGTAGCTTGAGGAAGAAGAGAAAGGGCTATGGGGCATGTGCCTACAAAAGCTTTGATACTAGTGGTCTTAGGCTTATCTCAACTCCAAAAACTAACTCAAGAGGTGAGGCTTTCCCTCATATTTTTAAACTCACTACCAGTGCCTTCCAAAATTGATGTAGGATAACCCCAACAATCTCCCCCTCACACATCGAGCCTTGGGTCGGAGCAGCGACAACCTGTTTCTCCCATGGACTATTGGGCCAAGACTTGTTGGTAAACCTGGGCTCTGATACCATAAAGAAGTTCTTAACGAACTGAATTTTGCTGAATAATAATGCTGCTTTCTCATTTAACTTAAATCAAGAAAAGAATTACACTTGTAATGCAACATCAACTTTAACAAACTAAGTTGATGTACAAGAGAAGTCTAGAAACATAAACTAGGAAGAGAACTAATCACAAGAGAAGTGGTTGAATAGAAACAGATTGCTTAAGAGTGATCTGTTTCTATTCAATAAGGTTATTCTATAGAAATAGGAGATGCAGTAGAAATAGAAGTCTTAACAGAATCATGATTGTCGTGATTGCGCTCGAACGTAGTAGAGAATGCACTCGAGCCAACATACGATGGTAAGTAGCCGTTACTACCCGTTACTAGCCGTTGGATATGCACTTGATCTCTTTGAAGGTTGCGATCGATCGCACTCGCGAACATCTGCTGCAGGGGTAGAATGCTCATCAGTAGTATGCTTAACAAATGTAAGGGAGTAAAACTTTGGTTATTTATGTTTTTTTTAATTTTTTTTTTTTTATGTTTTTGTGTATGCAGGGCATATCCCTTGAGTAAGAAACAAACTTCATTAAAAGTTGCCCCATTTTTGCACTTGATAGATTGGTATTTCATATTGCCTGATTATTATTTGCCATGCTCTTTTAATTGAAGAAGTTTATCTGATTATTTCTACTATTTAGCATT
Source organism: Corylus avellana (assembly GCF_965113065.1). Classification (NCBI taxonomy): domain Eukaryota; kingdom Viridiplantae; phylum Streptophyta; class Magnoliopsida; order Fagales; family Betulaceae; genus Corylus; species Corylus avellana. Next base: position 16,488,790 of record NC_142495.1, on the reverse strand, counting down.
ATAGTGCTTATTAGGATAATCTTTATGATGTTGCTTTACTCTTAGAAACTGATTTGTGATACATACTTGTTCATTTCGTAATTTCATGTCTGTCTGTTTGTAGTTTGTGATACACTAATAATACTTAGGACATTTTAAGATTCCATATATGTTTGTTTATTGTTGACTCTATTGTTCTTGAACTTCTTCTTGATGAGATTATTCTTTTCTTTTAGTTGGAGAAGTTTCAGTTGTTTAGAATGTACTTTTGATAATTTGAGTATTTACTAGGATAATATTTCTGCAGCTACTACTAGTTTGCTACTATTGCCTGATTTGTGAAACCCTCTAGTTAATTGTTGAGATTACATGTTTGTTTGTGGTTGAACTTATCGTTCTTGTTGAGAGGTAGTTAGTAGTTTCTTTTCTTTCTTTTTTTTTAATTGGAGAAGTTTCGATTGATTATAATTACTTTTGAGTTTTGAACATTTGAGTACATATCTCTTGAAGTATTGTCTTCTCTATTAGCTCTTAATCTTATGCTTTGATTCCAATAATTTGTTACTCTCTTAGGCTTCTGATTTGCACTAAAATAGCAAAGTTATGCTTTTTGGCTTTTTAGCTATTGCATGTACTGGGTATGTAGTTGCAATTTATTTTCTCTCAATATGTGTTTTGATTTCTTGCGTTATGTTATGTTTTATTTTGTATTCACTTTTCATAAAGTACTTCCCATTCTGATTACTCCCCAAAATCCCTTTCTGACTTTCTTTATCTTTGCTTTACATCCTGCTTTTTATCAAAAGTCTAACGAGCTCCTATATTGCTAAGTGTTAAGCTTGCTATTTACATTGTCATGAATATAGTCTATCTCATAATCTCATTGGTGGATTGGTAGTTCTGCTCAAGCGTATAGAAAATCTAGTTTAAAACACTGTTGTTATTATAATTTGATGTGGATCACATTTTACTGCAAGTTTTACTTTAGTATACATTTTGTACATTCTTATCTGTGTGTTTAGCTATATGAATTGGCTCAAGCCTCAACTTAGATTCATCCTGCCATCCTTTATTTTTACCGATCTAGTTTTAGAATAATTCCTAAATGGTCCATGCCAAATTGCTAATTACTCAATGTTAAGTGATAAAGCTCCCTTAACATTTTTATCAAAGGTAAGAACTATAATGAAGTATGCAAGGAAATAAAAACATCTAACACATTTTTTGCATTGAATGCAGTGTGGGCCTGTAGCAACTGGCAATTGGCAATCCAAATTGATTTATGTAGACACTTTACAGTTACAATGTTGTAATTTGAGTTGTATTTTGGTCATTTAGGTAGACTTGCTATCTTTGTTCACTTTCCTTTTTGTCCTTTGTAATTTAATTTTTTTTTATTATTTCTCATGGTGCTCACTTTGTTCAACTTTTTCTTCATCCTCAATGCTATCCCCAATTTCCTCACTCCCAAGCGTGGTGGTGACTTGGGCATACTCATGATAAGAATTTTCGGAATCATCCTCATCAATCATGTAGTGCCTTTTAGTCATCAATTGATTTTGAAACTCTTCTTCCTCTACTCTGTTGAATTCAGCAACTAGATGACTGATCTGTTCTTCCAACCTTGACATAGCTTGATGAGTGAAGTTCTTAAGTTCTTGTATGTCTCTGCTATTGGTCATGGTGGAGTTCGTCCGCTCTTGTATGACTTGGGACAAGTTCACATTGGAATTCTTTAGCTCTTGGATATTCTTGTCAGTTGATAGCACGAATGCTTTCATCATGTCTTCTAGTGACGTCTGTGGTGCAGGCTGTGGCACTTGAGTGGTGGTTTGATATGCAGGCAGTTGAGCTTGATGATTGAACTGCTGATAGTCTGAATGGTGCAATTCATCAAATTGGTGAGCATAATTTCCTGTAGCTTGAGTTTGCCACGAGAAATCATAATGGTTGCTCCAGTCTAGGTTATAATAATTGGAATTTGAAGTAAACCTCGGGCTGAAGAAATTAGTGTTCATCTGCTATATGAAGATGGTTTATGTGGTGTGTAAGTGTGAGAAAAATGGGTCGGGGTAGATCTAGCTACTTTGAAGTGATCTAATTTATCACGTAAGTCTTTTATCCCAGCTCGAATCTCAGCTATAGAATCCATGATCACTCTCACTTTTTTAGCACATAAAACATTAACCATTTTTTTTAATATATTTTTAAATAAAATAAACTAAAAAAAATGACTAACACACAAAAAAAAAAAATAATAATAAATAAATAAAGCTAAAATTTAAAAACTCACAAAAGGACCAAAAATAAATTTTTGGTGAAGATCTACGGAATTGCTGCAATTGCTGCCTTTGCTGGGAGTGCGCTCTATCACGCTGATGTGTGCTCGATCGCACTTGAGTGAAGATGCGGCAGTTAATGAGAGTAGATGCGCTTGAGCTTACTGTCTTGGCCCCGAGTGTAGCAGGGCTGTGATCGATCACACTAGCAGGAGTGTGCGGAATGTGCTGCGGCAAAACTGTAAAACAAGCCAAAAAAAAAAAAAAAAAACAAAACAAAAAACAACAAGAAACATCTTTTTATTTTATTTTATTTTATTATTATTAGTAACACGAATAAAACAAAACAAATTGCAGAAAAATAAAATCCTAATTATAACTAGTAAAAGAATAAAACTAATTTAAAAATAAATTGGTTTCAAAAATTGAACAATCCCCCGGCAACGGCGCCAAAAACTTGTTGTGCAAATTTATTTAACTCGCAAGTGCACGAATCGATTGTAATTAATGAATTGCAAGTGCGAGGTCAATCCCACAGAGAATTGTATTCTTGAAAGAGCAATTTATATCTAAACTAATTAAATCATAACCTAGTTCCAAAAGGGTTTTGAATTTGGGTTTTAAAAATTAAAAGATTAAACATAAACTAATTAAAATAAACTAAGAAATAAAATACTAAGGTTTGAGAATTCACACTCACCGAATCATAATAACATACTTCCATGTTTATCAATATTAATCTGAAGTTCTTACAATTAAAATCTTAGATATGTTTTACTATGCTTTAAACATTAATCAAAACTATCACATGTATCCATTCATTGCACAAATTACAAAAGGAATTCAATATCAATTAAATTATCAAATGTATCCGTAAATCACAAAAGATATCAAATCTTATTTGAAACACCAAATGTATCCGTAGAATAAATCATAAGGGATATCCAATTATTTAGGCAAATAAAATCAAGTAATAAATTATGTGAAATTATCTTAAATCATCAAGTGTATCCTTGAATCGCAAGAGCTATCCAAGAATCACTCCACACAATTGATTAGAAGTAAAACAATTGAAATAATAAACTCAATAAAATTGGAATAATAAAAACTTACATAAAAGTAACGTTGTTCTTCATCAATGAGGCTTCATTCACAACCTTAGTTGAGAATTTAGCTCCACATCGAAAGAAAAACTAAACTAAAAGAAAAGTTGTGAATTACATTTTGTCTCCAAAATTGTATCCCAAAACTAGTCTCTGAAATTCTATATCTTTTTTTGAATGTAAAGATGTTTATTTATAGGCTTAGGGAAGCCCTAGAAGCCCTAGTAAACCTAGATAATTCGGAGGTCTGTCTCCCAGTCAAAATAGTCTGAAATCGGAATAGGAGTCGTCCAGATTTATGTCCTTTTATTGAGGGGTGATTTTGGCATAGTAACCTTTCCAATTAGGAAAATCCTATTTCATAATGAACTGTAGTATTTTGAGTTAGCTTTCCAATGCCACTTAAATCACCTCAATCCAATACTTTAGCAAAAAGTTATGGTCAAAATACTGAGATGTATGCAGAATCTGAATTTGAATCCAATCCGATTTGACTCTGATTAGAGAAATTTCACTTTAATCCTTTCCTTAATTGGGTTAAACTTAATCACATCACCTAGATCTTCTCAAAGTGTGCTTTCTTCCAAACTTTGCATTTTCCCCTTTAAAAATGCAGTTTCTCTTTAACAACCTACAAAACACTAAAAACACAAAACATTAAATAACGATACAGCTAAAGGATTAACTAATGTAAATAAAGGGGGTCCAAAATATGAAATATTTGGCACTTATCAGTAGCGACCAGAGTTCTGATTATGTGGAACCCTTGGCATTCTTGGGGGTTTCCGACATTCTGGGTTCCTTTTGACCTCCATCAAGACTTTGAAAATATTGGCGTTGAGTGGAGTGAAGTTGTAGTCCCTAAACTTCTTCTTAAAGGGTCTCAGATCATCTGACCTCTGATGGTCTTTCTTCTTTTTATCTTCAAATTTCTTAGGCAACTTCTGAGCTGACTTCATTGCCTTTAAAGTCTCCTCCTCGTTGATGAATTCCTTTACCTTATCTAATAGCTCTTGGAGCTTGCTCGGTTGACTCCTTGCAATTTTTCTTGCCATTGGCTCATCAGGAGAGATGCCATTATACATAGTGGAGAATATCACACCATTGCTAGGATCCTCTATCTTCAGTTTCTCAGCATTGAACTAGACCATAAACTCCTTCAAGCTCTCCCCTTCCTGTTGGTGGAGTGTCAGAAGGTATCTGGAGGGCTTCTTCCTTTCCCTGGATCCCAGAAAGTGGGTTAAGAAGATCCGAGCAAGATCTTCAAAGGTTCCTATGGGGTTGGGCAGCAAGCTACGAAACCATTTCCTGGCATTTCCTAAGAGTGTGGTGGGGAAAGCTCTGCATGCAATTTCGTTGGGTGTGGCGTACAGTGCCAGGTGCATCCGATAGTTTTTCAGGTGCTCGGTCGGGTCTTTGACTCTGCTATAATTCAGGATTTGAGGTGCTTTGAACTTGTGGGGGAGTGAGTGGTCAATCACTTGCTTGGTGAAGGGCATTTCTGTCCTGGTGAAAAATTTGCTCACCACAGCAGCTTTATGTTTTTCCTTCTTCTCCATGGCATCAAGTTTCGTCTTTAGCTCCGCTAAGGCTTTATCTACCTTACTTTGCGGGGTGACTGCTGATTGATTCTGGTCTTCAGTTATGGGTTGATTTCTTTTAGGTTTTGTTGTTTTTTGAGAGTTTTCGCCTCTGCGGGCGTTTTCCCGAGCATTGCTCTCCGTGTGACCGTTTTCGCCTTGGTCATTATTACGTTGGCGGTGACAACTCTCACCCTGGTGATTGTGACCATCAGAATTATGGTTGTGATTTCCTTGCTCCTCTGAATGCCCATTCCGATTGATTTCTGATTGTGAGTGTGTGAGGAAGCAAAGGCGCAGCTCCACGTTTTGTTGGACTGGGAGCACTACTTGTGCTTCAAGGGATGCAATGTGCTCCCTGTCTCTAGCGTTTTGATGCGCTAACGGTGGCCGCTGACTAGGCTGGGCTGCTAGTTCCTCCTGACGGGCTTGGCTTCTGGATCTTGTGTTCACCATAATTGCGAATTTTATTTCGTAAGAACAAAAAAGATATCGTTCCCACAGACGGCGCCAAACTGTAGATACAGTTTCCGGCATGGTAGACCCAAGGGCAAATCGGTAATATTGAGCTAGTACTTTCTTCCTTTCCTACAAAATAACAACACTCGTTAAGAGGATGCGCCGGGTAGTGGCTGGGGCATTCCTCCTCCAATGGTTAAATCAGTATTTGTGCAAACTCAGTATAGAGCTAAGTAGAGTATGAATTATGTGAGTACCTGTTTCTATTATCTATAAGTCTTTTATAGTTAGGTCTTATGAGGATGGTGGTGACGACCGGGCGGAGGATCCGGGATTCTGGTCGTAATGGACGGAGCAGTTAATATTCTAGTTGCCTGATCGTTATGGTTGATGAGAAACCGTTGTTGCTATTGATATCATTCCGAGAATGGTATGCGGTGGTTACCATGGCTGGCGTGATCCAGAGAATGGCGCATAACTGTCTATGGTATTTAAGTGTGGGTAGTAACTGTCTATGTTAGCATGATCGGTGCATATCTTGTCCATAACCGTCATATACGTGCGTTGTGTGCATTGTTGGTTCAATAAATGATATGAGTCGAGTGAGCATGGTCTTCCGAGAGTGTGAGCTTGGTGAAGCGACGTTGTATCTGTGCTTTCGAAATTGGGTTACTTCCTACAAAGCCCATATAAATGTGCTTGGCTTTTACCTGGATCAACGGGCTATGGGCTTGATTGCCAGATGATAGGCCCAATAACCCTAGTGTAGATTTAGGTGTAACAAATATAAAATTAAAAATGTGTCGTATTAATTTTTAATGTTTAAAAGAATGATCGTAAAAAGGATGAAAAATAACTCATATTTAAATTAAAATTGGAAAGATGAATCTGAAAGAACCACTTGAAAAAATGATGTAAAATGTAGGAGTGTACAAACAGGACGGTTATAACAGCTCTGCAACTGCTAACCGCATATAACAGTTAAACGCAAACCGCTTATAACCGTTAAACACTAACTGCTTATAAACGTTAAACGTTAACCGCATAACTGCTTTGATAGGTGGTTATAAAAACCCGCTAACCGCCCCGCCGCCTACCCTTATACATAATAATATAAATATAAATTATATATTTTATATTAAAAATATAAAATTAAAACTATGTTGTTTTGTTGTTAAATACTAAAACAGTGCTGTTTTAAATACAAGTTAGGGATAGAGTTTTATGATATTCATTGTTTTTGGGAACACTTTGACCCAAAAATATTTAAAATAAACCCAAAAAATAGGCACAGGCCTAAGACACCTCAAAAAGCCCATATAAAAAAAAAGGGTTATAAAACTGTCAGTTATTGGTTTGAATAATTGCTAATTGCCGGTTATAAAATAACCGCTAACCGCCTAGGCGAATCGGTTGAGGTTATTAAAATCCAATAACCACCTTAGGCGGTTGCAGTTAACGGTTTTAACCAATAACCACTAACTACAACCGTTTGTACACCCTTAGTAAAAAGATTAATTTGATTTGTGGAATGGGTATTCCATTAAGAAAATGAATAGATATTACTAGGAATAAAAGATGTTGGAATGAAATAATTATTCCAATTCTTTAGTTCGGTGGCAATACATATTTCGTAATTGGAATTGAACTAAAATTATTAAAAAGTCTATTTGATTTCTAAAACTCAAATTAAAAAAGAAAAAGAAAAAGAAAAAGAAAAAGAGTTGAACGTGTGGTGGCCAACCACCCATAGCACTGGGGTGACCGCGCCACCCGCATAGGACCACCCCACGGCAAGGTCTTATGGGGGTGGCGCGAACACCCCAAGTAAGAATCGAGTGGTCTTGGCCACCCCTGATGGCCTTGGGGGTGACTGCGCCACCCCTAAAGGGCCTCGCCGGTCCACTGAGAGGCCCTCTGAGGTGGTGCTGCCACCCTAGGGCATTTTGTGGGTGGCCGGCTACCCATTGGGGTGATTGGGCTCCCACATGATTTTTTGTGTTTTTGCTCTTTTTATTTTATTTTTTTAAAGTTTGAGAGAAAGAAATGGTTTTTTAGGAAAGTCTTGTCATTTCCCTCATAATAACTATTTATCTAATTTTTTTTTTTTTAGAGGAATGACTATTTGTGTGTGTGAAGAATTAGTACTTTTCATGTGAATCACTATTACTGGGAATAGATCTTTACCAAATAAAAAAATAAATATTTATATCTCGGTATCCCTCGAGAGGACTGTCATAAGTTCCAAATCTTTGCCTCTGTGGCATGTGACATCTTATGGTTCTACAGAAACAAAGCTTTTCATGACAATTCTGTCTTTGATGTTCGGAATGTCTCAGCTCATATTAATAAAATCTCACTCGAGCATTATCAAGCTTGGCATCCAGATACACAGGTTTCAACAGAAAATTGGATTACCCCTCCAAATGTCTGGTTCAAGATTAATTTTGATACTGTCATCCGGGACTCTTTCTCATGTCAGGCAGCAGTTTGTCGTGATTCTAAAGGCCATATTATTGCAATGATCTCCCAGATCAGTCCATCATGCTCTCCAAATTTGGGAGAAGCCTTGGCAGCCCGTCTTGCGGTTTCCTTAGCATCTTCGCTTCGTCTTGATCGTTTTATACTAGAAGGAGATTCTGAAGTGGTTATTCTAGCTCTTCGTCATTTAGATTCTTCTCCAGACTGGAGGATCTCTTCTGTCATCTCTGATATTTTAGACTCTATTCCCTTTGCTTCCTCTTGGGAAGCTAGAAAGGTTCACCGAAGTGCAAACTTCTGTGCCGACTATTTGGCACGTTGGGCCGCAGCCAGATCTCACTCTGGCAGCATTCCCTTTTCCTCTTCCCCTTTCAATTCTTCTACGATTGTTAGCGGAGAGGAACATAATCTTTCTGTTTGTTTGTTGTAGTTTTGCGGGTTTGTAATGTACTTATAAAAAAAAAAAAAAAAAAAATATTTCATAAAAATAATCATTTCGTGTCAATTCCGCAAACCGGCCCTAAAATGAGATCAATAGCGTAAAAGTGTCCCCAAATACTTCTGAAAAAAAGTATTAACGGTTTTCATGACGCAGATAAAAAAAAAAAAAAAAAACAAGAAAGAAGAAAAAACAGGGGAGAGAAAGCGGGGACCGCCTCTAGGGTTTGGGATACACTGAAATTGTCATCAGTTTTAATCTTGATTATTCGTTGACTAGCGAATCTACAACCAGATGGCAGGAGCTGGCATCCACCCCTACCACCAGCAGTGGCCCCCAGCCGCCCCCGCCCCTCCCCCTGCAGCCGCCGCCGCCACAGCTCCTCCTCCTGCCCACCCTTCCTCCATCCTCGTCGACAACACAGATGAGGTTCAATTTGTTTGTTTGTGTCTCTGTTATATGGAAAATCGATCTAAAGATTTGTTTCCCCCCTTTCTGTGGTGTTGTGGTATAATAGGTCCGTACGATTTTCATAACGGGGCTTCCCGAGGACGTGAAAGAGAGAGAGCTACAGAATCTGCTGAGATGGCTCCCGGGATACGAGGCTTCGCAAGTGAACTTCAAAGTCGAGAAGCCCATGGGTTTCGCTCTCTTCTCTACTGCTCAGCTTGCCGTTGCCGCCAAAGATGCCCTTCAGGTTTCTCTTTTTCTTTAATTTCTAATTCTTTTTTTTTCTTGGTTTCAAATTCATGTGTTTTATTTTTATTTTTATTTATTTATTTATTTATTTTTTATGGTTTAGGACATGGTTTTTGATGCCGAGTCAAAGTCGGTGTTGCACACAGAAATGGCGAAGAAAAACCTTTTTGTCAAAAGAGGTGGGATTGCGTGTTATTAATGCTTTTTTTTTTTTTTTGGTTTGCGGAGGAATATTGAAGAGAGAGAGTATTATGAGAATGTTGGATCTTAAATATGTGTGGGAATTTGATTGCAAACTGATAAAACATAGAATCTAACAATGAAAAGGCATAAGCAGAGAAATCATTGTTTGCACTAACAATCAAGAGGCATACGCATAGTCTCTTACAGTGTTAAAATTGCCAACTTTTGAGGACATTACCTTGTTTTTGTAGTATCTATGAGAAAGTTTGAGTAGAATCACCAGTTTCCAGGTCAATTAAGAGAAAAAGAAAAAGAAAAAGAAAAATGGAAGCAAGACAATGAAAGAAAGAGCTAGTATTACTTGTAAGCACCGTACATCTTACAAAGCTTACAAATGTTGTGACTGTAAATGACTATCAATTTAGGATTGGCTGCTAATAGATTGCTATTCTGATGTTCTGTGTTACAGCATGCTAATCTCAGTTGATCTGTAGGAATAATAGCGGATTCAAGCCCCTATGATCAAAGTAAACGCTTGCGCACTGGCGGTGACTATACACACACTGGTTATACAAGTCCATCTCCTTTCCATCCTCCTCCAGCACATGTTTGGGGACCACATGGGTAGAAAATTTTACTTATCTGTTCCTATTCTATATATATTTTCCTGGTATCGTTAGAGTTAACAATAAAGGATAGTTACATACTCCAGTAAAGAATTTAGTTGTGGATATTGTTTCAGCTACTACAGGAATTTTGTATTACTTCTGTTAATCTCATTTTGACGTTGGTCTTGTGGCCTAGGTATATGGCTCCACCTCCTCCTCCTCCATATGATCCATATGCAGGCTACCCTGTTCCTCCAGTACCAATGCCTGCTCCTGCTCCTGTGCCAGCACCTAGCAGTTATGTACCCGTTCAGGTAATGCCTGTGTGCCAAGTTTCTTTTTTCGCACCTTATTTTGAATGGTTTCTTTTGAATTATGTCTTGTTAGCTGAAGCTGATTGCTGTGCTTATACTCTCTTTACGGATGACCTATATTCTCACTGCTTGTATCTCGCGAGGCAATTATTCTGCACTGTGTAGATGAGTTTTTTCCAGGATAGAGTGTTTACTTAGGATGAAGTTGGCTAGGATGTTAGAAAGACTTTTAAAGGTAGTGGCTAAATTTGATGGATTGCCAAAAAAAAAAAAAAAAGAAGTGTTATTCAAGTGAGGACTTGAATCTTATGCAAAAAAAAAAAGTGCGAACTGAAATTTCTTGGGGAGGGAAAGGTGACTTGTTGCCTTAGTTACAATAACTTATTTTTCTATGAAGGTTGACTGAACTACTACTTTTGCCTTTTATTTATTTATTTATTTATTTTTTCAGTCCTGCTATCTTATTAGCTAGCTGCTTAATTTGTGCATTATATGTGAGGATTAATTGACATTACTCTGGAATTTATGGTTCTATTAATGAATGACAATGTTTTTAATCTAGATCACACACATAAATTCTATGGGTAACTTCACTTTAGACACCTGAATTACTACGCGATTTGACAAGTCCCCCTGAATTTCAAAACCTTTTAATTTGAACCCCTAAACTTTCAATTGTAGTCAATTTACCCCCTCCGTCAATTTTTGCCATTAAAACCCCTAAAAAGACAAAATTACCCTTCAATTTTCTTTTTATTAAAAAAAAAATTGAAAAAAATGGAAAAAAAAAAATTGAAAAAAAAGAGTTTACAAGGTAGCCCAACCGTGGGTCACCTTGTGATTTTTTTTTTAATAAAATTTTATTTAAAAATTTTTAATTTGAAATTAAGGGTAAATTTGGAATTTTATAAAAAAGTTTGGGGTATAAATGTCATTGTCTCACTTTTAACTTTTAAAATCTGACGGAGGGGTTCAAATTGACTGCAATTGAAAATTCAGGGGTTCAAATTGAGAAGTTTTGAAGTTTTGGGGGGCTTATCAAATCGCGTGGTAATTCAGGAGTCTAAAGTGAAGTTACTCCTAAATTTTAAATTTTCTCATAGACGATGTTTGTTTCTTGGGTGGTTTTACTGTTTTTGAAGGTTGCATACAAACTCACCTCTGGGCGAGGCTTCTTCTTGTGCTTTATTTTCTTGCTTGCTAGCTAATCATATAATTTTATTGATTAAATGCAAAACTAGGTAGTAATACTTTGTCGCTTAATGCATTAAGACTCAGATTGTGTTGCTGTTCCCTCATAGATGAGGTAGAGTGGGGTGAAAAAACTGGTTCCATCCCATGCCAGTGTACCAGTCCATTTACATATTACAAAAAAAGGCCTCTTGAGTATTACATGCTTTGATTAAGGTATGGAAACACCAAGACCTTGACAAATTGGCCATGATTGAAGACAAGCTGTGGCAACATTTAATTTTGATTAGAGGACATAGCTTAAATGAGATTGGAAGGAAACAACATGGATATAACAGAATCATGAGATGCAGAATTTTCATTAAGAGAGAGAGGACATGCTGGTTGCAGATTCTTGCATGTAGTGTGGTTTTTAATCTTAACACACACACACACACACACAAGTAATTCAATTTTATTAAAGCGTAGGGCTGTACATGTGGATGCGATTATTGGCAATATCTGCATCCGCATAATATGGTTATCACTTTTAGGTATTCGCATCCGCATCATGTAATTACTAAGCGCATCTGCGCGGTTATTGTGGTTGTTGAATGTGGTTATTATCTGCATATCAGGTAATCGGACTTTTGGGCCTTCTTTGGGTCTCTATTAGGGCATATTTTAAACAATTTTGAAGATAGTTTGGGCATGTTTTTAGTGTTTTGGGCCTGTTTTAATGATTTTTAAAGCACTAGCGTCACGGTGTGAGTGTGAGTGTGAGTATGTGAGATATGAGATGAGAGAGAAGAAAAAAACCTAAACATAACCCTATACCAGATCCAAAATGATGTCATTTTGGTTACTTTTTTTAAAAAAACCTTTGTTACTTATAAAAAAAAAATTGTATATCAAGACTATGCAAATGCGGTTGTTAACGGGATCCGCATACCCTAAAACCACTATCTACATCCACATATGCGGAGAGTTGTGAATGACAGATAATTACAGTTAATACCCACCTGCATGTACAACCATATTAAAGCACAATGAGGCTTTTAAAGGATAATAGAACCTCTATATAACTAAGAGAATAAATATAAATATACCCAAAAGAACTCTCCTAACATGGTCAATCTAATTTAAACTGCCTTGAGACATTTAGTTCAAAGTTTAGACCTTTTCATATGATTTCACTACTTCACTTATTTTTAGTTACAATGTGACTATTGTAAAGTTATGCACTTGGTGGATCTCAAACACAACTTTGCTCTCCACTCAATTCTCTACATGCACCACTTTATTACAAAGTTATGCATCCAATAGTTATTGATGGATATTGTGTACTAAATTATGTATAATAACTCTTAATTATTTTGTGTATTTGTATAGTTTATAATTAGAATATATGATTATGTTTTACCTTTTACAATTTTATGTAAATATAGTTTGCATACGCTAGTTGCTCAAACAATCTCAAGCAGTCCCTTTCACAGTGGCAATCAATTGTTAGAATCAATAGGTCTTCAAATCATTCATTTGATTTTTTTTTTTAATTTTTTTTTTTGTTTTATTTTTTATAAGTAATCGAGATATCATGAAAAGCATAAGGCGCTCCCAGGTACAAAAGAAATATACGAGAGAAGCCAGCTAACTAGTAGGGGCAAAAAGAATAATGAAATCATGATTTACCAAAGGAGAAACAAAAGCAGCTATCAAAAGATGCAACGTGGTGAAAAATAAAGACTTAAGTCTCTGTCTAAAGTCCTCTTTTGGTCCTCAAAATTTCAATAATTCATTTTCCTCCATAGACACCATAAAAGGCACGAAGGTACCATCTTCCACACCATAGTACTCCATGTGTTGCCAACAATCCACCAATAAGCATACAAATTGACTAATTGTCTAGGCATAACCCATGACAATCCAAATTGACTAAAGAAAACATTCCAAATGATTCACAGACTCCCAATTTATTTTACACATACAACAACAATCAACCACAATGACGTGTCGCTTTTGAAAATTGTCCATGGTGAGAATCTTTTCTAGGGCTGCTAACCAACCAAAAAAGGCTACTCTTAACAAAACCTTAGTTCGCCAAACACTTTTCCAAGAGTAATAGAAACCAACATGGCAACCCATGAAAGTGTAGAAGGATTTAACACCAAACAACCCTCTTTTGAAGGGGACCCACCACAACTTGTCCCTCCTTTCCCATCTCATTCTCGCTAAATACAACACCTTGTAGAACGAGGCAAAGGCTTCCACCTCCCAATCATGAGCTGCTTTAGCAAAGCTCATGTTTCACTGAATGACACCTCTAGAAAATTCCATATGAGCTGCAACAAAAGCATATTTTGTGCTAGCAATATCAAATAAAACTGGAAAGGCTTTGTTAAGGGTCATATCCCCACACCAAAGATCATGACAAAATCCAGCCATGGAGTCATGTCCCACATCAGATATGGTATGACTACAAGACTTCTTTCAACCCCTCCTAATATTTTTCCACAAACCCACCCCATATGCCCCAATAGTCTTACTAGAACACCACCCTCTCCATGCACTTCCATATTTAGAGTCCACCACCACTCTCTACTGAGCCTCTCTCTTTAGCCCTTAGTGCCAAAGCCATTTACCTAAGCGAGCATTATTGAACCTCACAAGTTCCTAATACCCAACCCTCCTTAAAGGTTGGTGTACAAACCTTGGAGCATCTCATCATGTGATGTTTGAACTCTTCACCTAGCCCCCCATAGGAAATCATGTTAGTGCTTCTCAATACAGTTTGCAACATTCACAGGGAAAGGAGATAGGGACATGAAATATGTAGGTATGTTGGATAGGGTGCTCTTGATAAGTGTAATCCTACCACCCTTAGACGAATACAACCTTTTTTAACTAGCCTACCAATGTTCTATCTTCTCAATAACATTGTCTCATATATGCTTGGCCTTGTAGGATGCTCCCAATGGAAGACCAAGATAATTCAAGGGCAGAGACGCAACCCCACAACTCAGAATTCCAGCCAACCTAGCCACATTATCTACATTTCCCATAGGAACCAATTCCGACTTGGCTAAATTTGTCTTCAATCCGACACAACTTCAAAAAGTAAGAAGCTTCGAAAATTGTGAAGATGGTTTGGGTTGGCCCCATAGAAAAGTAAGGTATCATCAACAAACAGAATATGGGAAATATCAATCCTTGCCCCCACAGAGAAGCCATGCAACAAACCTCCACTCATTGTAGTCAAAATCATCTTATCCAACGTCTCCATCACTATGACAAACAACAAAGGAGAGAAAGGTTCCCTTTGCCTCAAGCCACGAGAGTTGCTAAAGAAGCATGTGGGGAAAGTCGTTCACCAAAATTGAGAATTGCATTTAGTGAATACAATGAGCTATCTATGAGTACCATGTCCTCCCAAACTCGCATCTTCTTTGCAGGTACAGTAGGAAATCCCAATTAACATGATCATGAGTTTTTTTTTTAAGTCCATTTTGCAAATAACTCCCATTTCTTCAGATCTTAATCTGCTATCAAGGCATTCATTGGCAATAAGAATAGGATCTAGAATCTACTTACCTCGGATGAATGCATTTTGTGACTTAGAAATAATCTTCTCTAACACCATCTTAAGTCTTTTTGCTAGAGTCTTAGCAATAATCTTATAGATGCCACCCACTAGATTGGTTGAGTGGAAATCCTTGGGGTCGACAGCCCTTGGAATCTTCGGAATGAGAGCGATGAACGTAGCATTAAGGTTTCTCTCGAACTTACCACTAGCATGGAAATCATGAAAGGCTTTCATGATGTCTTGTTTCAAAACAACCCAACAAGATTGGAAGAACGCCATAGAGTAGTAGCCTTCAGTGCCCGATGCCTTATCATTGTTCATTGCTTTCACAACCTCCCACACGTCCCTTTCCTCAAAATCTCTCTCCAACCAACTAGCCGCAACCTCATCAATAGAATCAAAGGAAATATCGTCCACCATAGGCTCCAACTAAATCACTTGGTAAACAACTTTTTATAAAACTAGACAATGTGCTAGCTGATCTCGATCAGTTGGTAGAAATAGTGCCATCAATCAACAAGGAGTCAATGGATTTCCTCCTTATGTTGGAGTTAGCCATTGTGTGGTAAAACTTTGTGCTCTTATCACCTTCCCTGAGCCATAAGATCATAGGGGCTCGTTTTGTAAATTCATTTTTGAAAACTATTTTCTGTTTCAGAAACTATTTTCGCAAAAACAACAGAACAGTGGTTAAGGCATTTGGACAACTATTTTCAAAACAATTTCCACTGAAAAAAAATAAAATAAAAAAAACAGTTGAAACTTTCATCAATTGATGATCAGAAATCCTAACTTGATAAGTTCCACCTAGCGTTCCCTCTATAGTAGCAAGGGACTCGTTGCAATTTACTAAGAGCAAATATTTTAGCATAAACATTGCCTCAAGTTCTAATCTTCCTTCATGCGGTTTTCATTCAAACAAGACAAGAAAGAAAATAAAGGAATCCATTTTCATGTGAATTAAGGTGAGGTAAACAACAAAATGGTTCAATCCACCATAGGTGATTACATATGCTCGTTGCTTTTCTGGCCCATTAAACTAGCATGGTCTGATAATCTATTTACATCTATTTTTATAAATTCTTCTTTCCATTAAAATGGATATAATTAAAATCCAAATTAATTTTAATGTCATGTTAATATGGTTAGATAAGTTTCAATTATAGTAAACTAGCATGTGGAATAAACATTACAATTGAGTAGGAAGCTGGGAACCCAGGTAATTCTGAACATCATATTGGATACAATTATAATGATAGGTTTATGGGTGGAGTTGGTAAAACCATAAAAGGTTTGCTCTGCCAGGCTCACTATCACCATTAGATCACGTCTAGGACAAACATCGCTAATGTTGTAATATGTGTGTGTGTGTACGTGTTTACTTTTTAAGATATCTTCTGTACCTGGATGTTCTTGGTAAGTATATTGGAGGAGGCCTAAGATTTGTTCCTTATTTTTGGGATTTTCGTTTCTCCCTGCAGAATGCAAAAGATAACCCTCCTTGCAATACCCTATTCATTGGTAATTTGGGAGAGAACATAAATGAGGACGAACTGAGGGGCCTTTTTAGCTCGTATGTCTCACTTATCCCTGCCAATTCTGTTAGCTGTTGAAAAATCTATGTATTACTTTACATATTCCAACCTAATTATTGGAATCTTCTGCTCAATTTCATAAATTTGGGTCATGTAGACAACCTGGTTTTAAGCAAATGAAGATCTTGCGACAGGAACGGCACATTGTTTGCTTTATTGAGTTTGAAGTAAGTAATTTAATTAAGTGCATTGATCCTCTGATGATTTTCTTGCTTCAGTTTCATATTTCTAACATTTTCTTTTTTGCATCATATTTGCTAATGCAGGATGTAAATAGTGCCACCAACGTACACCATAGTTTGCAGGGTGCTGTTATCCCCAGTTCTGGTTCAGTTGGCATGCGGATACAATATCCTTTAAACCTTTTGTTATGTCATTTAATGTATTCTTTCTTCTATTTTTAATGATCATCGTTTTATTTAAAAATAAGTAACATATTCTATTAAAAGAAACACAGAAAGGGTGTACCCAGTGCACAAGTACACAAAATAATCTCTTTATAAAAGAAAAGAAGCTAAAGTTTGTGGTTACAAAGGTTCAAGAACCCCATGAAAGAAGTAAATGAATATGGTAGCTGCCTTAATCCAATCAGAGTATGAGGAACTACTGGATGAAGATAACTACTTATGCATCTCAATAAATTTTATGGGTTATGTGCCTAATGTGAGTGGGCGGGCTCGCATTCTAGGTTGTAGGGTCATGTGTTTGCCTAATAAATGTTTGGGCCTCCTCTTGGTTGCTTTGTTTCAAGGCTAAATTTATACTATTATTGAGAAAATAGAGAGAATATTAGCTAGAAGAAAAAGACACGTGTAAGCATGGTTGAGTAACGTGTCTATCTTGGGTGCTTTTCTATCTTGGTTGTTGCTGCTAATTGGTTAGAAAAATTGCAGAGGGATTTTTTGTAGGGGGATTTGGATAATGAGTTTAAGTTCATTTTGTTAATTGGAAGAAGGCTTGTACTCCTATTCAGCTTGGAGGGTTGGGGATCAAAAATTTGATTACTTTTAAATAGGCTCCATTAAGAAAGTGGTTTTGGAGGTTTTTTGTGGAGAGATGCCTTTTGGTGTCAAATAATGGATATAAGAAGCATGGGACTTTGGCGATGGGTGGTGCACTAACAGTGCATTGGAACTTACGGGGTGAGCTTGCCCTAGAACGAGTACCTACTTGCTTCTTGCCTTGACTTAACTAACACTTTCTCGATAAGTCTTTGGAAAACCTGTTTTGCTAGTGTTGTGGTGGGTGATGGCTTTCGTACTAGATTTTGGCATGACATGTGGTGTGGAGATCATCCTTTGAAGGATTCTTTTTAGGAGTTATTTTGCCTTGCAAGGAATAGGGATGCTCTGGTTGTAATACCCCAAACAAACACGTGCCAAACTTTAAAATTTAATAACAATTATAATCATAACTCGAAGAAGATTTTAGGTTCATAGAAATAATAATTTTAGACAACTCTATTATGGGAACTTGTAATTATAATAGAATAATAGAGGCTTCAAAATAAGAATTGAGGGATTAAAACACTTAGGATAAGTTCCGATGATCGTTCGAACATCTCGAGCAGAGGTCTAACGATGATGCCATGTAAAAGTGTGGGAATCTTTGGGCCATTGCTTTAATTGATCCGCATCAGCTACCTAATTTGGATTGATCGTTAGAATGGTACACGAAACATTCGAATGATGACAACCTGTATACGAAAATAGTATGTCCAAAACTTAAAACCTTGTGGGAGATTGTACAAATACCCTAGAATCCCTAAAATTCTTCATTTCCCTGTGCAACTAGCAGGAGAGAGAGCCCTAGAATCCCTAACGTTCTTCATTCCTTGTATAACTAGCGAAAGAGAGAGAGAGAGAGAGAGAGGTTTTTTTTTTTTTTTGAAGTTTTGGAATCAAGGAGGAAGAGGCTTCACAACCAAGTGTGAGAACATTACGTCCTAACTCTTATTTTGTGCTAATCCATGTATTTAGAGTATTTAAGTGGTAGATCAAGTTAAAAATGGGATCTCTCTCAAAGAAAGACCCTAACTTTTTAAGCGATATGAGGTTTTAGAACGAGTTAGCCTATTATTGGGACTAAGGCAGTGAGTTATTAGAGAACCTTAACCATTTTGGTAGACCATTGGTTGTTAGGAGTGAAAATGAGAATGAAAGTTGACACCTTTAAGATTTTGGAGGTAAAGCTTGGGTTTTTAAGATTGAACTTGTAAATTTGGTAACTTTGAGACTCCAGGACGCTTAAGAAACAAGTAGGAGGTTAAAATTGGGAGCTTGGATGGAAAGAAGCTCGAAAATTGCAAATGTGTAGTTAGTGTTCGAACGGTACTACTACCACCCAGATGAGCTTGAACCATGAGCAGTCTCTGACTAGTGTTCAAACGATCTAGGTAAGAATGTAGGATTAAGGGTTTTAAGTGATAATTAGGGTTTATCATGTAGGAGCTTGACTCATTATAGAGTAAAACTGCAGTTTAAGGAGTTCAAGACTTCTTGAGGAATTTGTATTTGGATTTGTGCACAAGGTAAGTAATAGCTCATAAGAATGCTTAAATGTTGAATGTTTAACCATGACTATTTTCAATACTTACAAATGTGCATTTTGAATATGCATAAAATCTCTTTAATTATATGTTGTGAGCTCCGTATTTTACCTAGAACTTTGATTAAATTGCATCGTTTATCATTGAGTTTTCTTCATGAATGAATTGTAGTTGTGAAATTGGAATTAATATGATTATATGACATGGCCACCATTGATAAAAGGACGAATCTGTGGCATGTGCATGCCAGATTATATGGACTTGGCCCTATATAGCCCACCTACGGGGTTAGGTCACCAGTTGCGGCATCACTAGTTGAGTTTTACTCTGGTTATCAACCCGGTTGAGCATCTAGGTGATGTTGGCTATGTGCATCGCCCGTTGGCTGCAGAGTTGTACTAGATGTCCTATGGGATGCGCAAATCCTACCATAAAGGGCATAAGGGTACGAATAGGATATACGGAGGATGAATATGACTGCTGATATATGCATTAATGTTAATTGTGCTCTTCATCAACATGATTTTGTCTTAATTGTTGCATGATTGTATGAAAATAAAACCGAGATCCTTTGCCGAACACTATTTCTTAAAAAGCAAAAGTTATTGCAATGATTCCTTTAAGCATAACTTATTGATTTATACGGTGCTTAAGCCTTTTTTTTGCCACCGCTCAATGATTTTCACTATGTTATTTCAGCACATGTTTATACGTGCAACTTTCTATAAACGACACAAAATGGGCTTACTGCATGAGCTAAGTTTCGTTGGTGATTTACTTTCTAAGTCGTGGACTTATATGATTTCCACTTGTAAAAGAATTTGTTTTACAGATTAGCTAGCGGTAGTTCTCAGAGAGAAGGCCAAAGGTAGTTACAAGAGTTTGAAGCTACAGGGCATTGTCGTGTAGATGTAAAGCGACAAAAGTAAAGTTGCAATGGATAATGTACTTTGAGGCTTTGGAGTTGTACTAATGATTATAGTGACAGAGAAAAGAAAAAGAAAGAAAGAAAAAATGAGAAAAAAATATATGGGAGAGAAAGAGAGAAACTCAGATCTCATTAACATTTCCTCTGCTTAAAATATGATATCGAGGTAGTAATAGTAGTACTCCCAAGTTAATATAAGTAATTAATTTGGAGGCGCTACACGGGCAGCTGAATTTGGGTTAGCAATGATGTGGTTCATTGGGACATTAATTTTGTTAGTTGGTGCATGGTTGGGAGGTGCATATACATATTTGGTTGGGTACTGAATTTGATGAAGTTAATGTGGTTAAAAGGTAATAAAATTTAATCTTATAGAGTAAATGTTGTTGAAACGTTTTGTATATATCTAGCAGAGAATACAGGTTTAAAAATTAAATTGGACTAGTGGTTACTTATCAAAAAAAAAAAAAATTGGACTAGTGGTTGAATAAAGGAAGTAAGACTTAATTAGTAGTCAAGCACATGTTCCTGTGTTCAGTTTAGAATATATGTTTACTATGGAGTATATGTTTTTTACTATGGAGTATATTTTTTTTCTGAGAATTTACTGTTGCCTTTTTTACCATGGAGTATATGATTTTCTTGACTTCTATATACATATTCAAAGAACCCATTTGGGAAAAGGAAGGATGCCGGCCATCATGTTGCTGCCCCTGGCACTAATGGAGCTCTACCAGCTTTGACTTACCAGTAGCTTGATGGGGATGTTCTCTATCTTTATGCTCCGACAAATACAACTACTACATGATAGGATGCATCTTGCAGCTGTTGTATGCATCCATTTCATTTCAAGTCATCAACATTAGCATGTCTCATGTGAATGAACGCACGTAGTGGCATCATGAACATACCATTTGGCCATGTTACAACTTATCCGAGGCATGCATTTCTCAGCAGCATGTTTAAATGCCTGGATTACGTAATAGGGCTCAGAGATTGTTACCAGTTGTAGTAGTGGTGCACTAAATCTGTGGTTTTGTGGGGTTTGTGTGCTGTTCCATCTCATATTGACTTTTCTGTACATCAACTATAGGAATGCTTATGCAAATAGACATCTGGGTGCGTTATCTATTTCTGGTTTAGGTTCACTTATTTTCATTTATCCTGCCATCAAAAGGTGATCTGAGAACCATTTTATGGCGCATGTGGAATATCTAGGAAATTCACTCCACTAATCATGTTTCCCCTTTCATCACCATTACCATTGCCATCACACACCCCCACCCACCCCCCTCCGCCCCCCCTCCCCCCCCCCCAATCCCCACATTTAGCCTTTCTACATTTCAAAAACTCCTTAGTTCATTAAGTGAAGATCTGCTTATGATGCTTAAACATTCAAGCTACTCAAAGCATAACTATTCAAAGAATGTTGTGGAATTATATGCTGTGATTTATATACAGGATTTGCTTACAAAATGACAAAGCTTCCAAACATTTGAGGAGATCAAGTGTTGCAGCTGCTTTAATTCAGGTAAATATACTTCCTAGGCTGGACTACTGACAAACACGTTTGGTGGACATTAAGTGGACGGCTGTTTAGTGCCAAACCCTTTTTTTGGGGGGAAGCTGACTTAATATTAATACCAGCACTGAGATTCATTGTCACAAGGTAGTTTATTCTGCGTGTTTCTTGCTGGTATTTCATTGTCTACAAGTTTAAGCTTTCTTTTGGGAAGAACCTTCAATGTGGTCCTTGGGTTTATTAAGCACTTGTAATGAACGAATATATGGTGGGAACAAATAAGGGGTTCAAGAGAAAGTTACAGTTTAGTTATAGTTTACCACTTTTTAAAGATTAAAACAGGGGTGTTATGTTTTTGGTTATCTTCATGTTTGACTTGTGTTTTTTTATCTGTTAGACATATCATTTATACTTGTGTGCGCACGTGTGCACGTGTGAGTGATAGAAAGAAGTGAGAAGAGTTTTAATTTTTTTTTTTTTTTGGGAGGGGAGAGGGCGTTTCTAGTGGTGGATATGGTCCTATAGGATTGGGTCGGTTTGTTGAAAGCCAATCTCCTATTTCTGGTTTTCGACCTACTTGGATTGGTAACCAAAAAAACTTACCAATCACCTATTGAAGCAAAAATTTGGGTCAGCTTGGGTCGAAAAGGTCCAGCTGAGTTCGGTGGGCAGGTGATTTGCCCCCTTATTGCCATTATGAAATGCCCTGCTGCTCGCCTAAGCCTAAGCGGCAACCATTTTACTAGGGTTGATTAGGGGTTTAATTGCTAACCATCAATTATGTTGTTATTGAAAGGCCAAACATCAATCGTTAACCGCTTTCAAGTAATGGCCTTTTGGGCCTTTTAAGACTGTTTTGAGTATGCTTTAGTGTTTTCAAACACTAGAATACATGGACTCAAGAGTGCTTCAAAATCTGATTGACCACACGCAATCATTAATTCACCATCATAAATCATAAATTGTTTTTATTGCCAGTATACACGCATTTGGCACAATATTAGCAATCACAAATGTCCAGTCTGTAAGCAAACATTAAATCCAAATTTGATGATGTCGTATGAGTAATGCTATTTAATAAATGTGATTACATCATAACAAGCAACTAAGGCATCACCACATCATAACAATCGATAGTATTGCATATATGATATATTGAAATGAAATCTCTAACTAATGAATGACTATTAATTTTGCTTCACTAGTAAGCAAACTAAGATATGACATCATAGGAAACAACTAATACTGCCACAAATATTTTACTGCTGGTGTATATGCATTTGGCAGTATTAGCAATTAAACAACAACAAACAACATTACAATTCTAAATTCAGTGTAAAATTAGTTTCCTCTATAAGGCTTAGGATAAAAAATATTACAAATTCATAACATAAAAAACATAAAATATCTAAATGTAATATCTCATTTTCCATGTGACATTACTACTAATCACAGCGCAGTAGAAATTTTTTCTTTCTCCCCCAAATATTAAAACCCATGCTACTCATGATCGGAGAATTAAGACACTCCTCATTTACGGTCTCTTGAATAATATAAAGTTTCATGAAAAATTAATTGGACGTGACATAAGTTGAACCAGAAATGATCAATGTGGCTTCTAAAAAGTTTTTAAAATGATACAATTGCCTTACCATTTTCCTAATCAAGAAATCCGTGAACAACTAAATGAGTACTCTTCGCCTATTTTTTCAAATACATTAAGTATGTTGAGTTCCATCTAGTGGGAATCTAGACACACCATCATCTTTCACTTAATAGTTTCTTGCTCTAATTCTATGCTCATTCATGGACTCAATCATGTTACGGTTCGGTTGAGTCAAACCATTGTAAAAGAATTGAACAAGCCGCCAGGTCTCAAAACCGTGGGGTGGACACTTCAACATCATCTCTTTAAACCTCTCCTAGCTTTAATAGAATTTCTCCTCCTCTTCTTGAACGAAACAGCTAATCTCCCGATGGAGTTCATTAATCTTGGACATTGGGAAGAATTTATTATAGAACTTGCTCAACAGTGCTTTCCAATAGGTGATGGATCCAGGCATGTTGGAGTTCAACCAGGCTTTTGCTCTACCATGTAATGAAAAAGGAAACAGCCTCAAACGCACCGACTCATCAGAGAAGTTTTGATACTTGAAAGTCACACATATATCTAAGAAAGTCTTTCACATGACTGAATAGATCCTCATTTTCTAAACCTTTGAAGGACGGAAGAACTTGAATCACACGAGGCTTCAAGTCAAAGTGAGTGGCATTGGTTGCAGGCAACACTATGCAGGATAGAGTATCGGTAGCAATAGGTGCAAACAACTCCTCGAGGGTCCTAGGAGCTTCCACTTCCAAATTCTCAACCTGACCTCCCATCTCAACAGAATCAGAATCAGAATCAAAATTCTCAAAATCAGTAGGTGTTCTTAGATTTTCTCTAGCTGTTCCTTGAATTTCTGGATCAAACGGGGGTTAGCTCAAGATTTAAAGATCTACGACCAAGCATGCAAAGGAAACTAAAAACTAAAAACTAAATTGAATTGAACTAAACTAAATTAAACGAAATTGCAGGAAAAATAAATGCAAATAGAAACTAAAAACTCACAAAAAGGAACCAAAATAAATTGGCAAAAATCTACTGAACTGTTGCAGGAGCTGCCCACTGAGTAGGTGCGATCAAGCGCAGGCTACGTGGGATCCAGTGTAGGTGCGCTGATCTACAGGTGTTGCTGCGTTGATGCAAGGGCGCTCGATCCTAAGGGCCCGCGGCCAAGGCAGCATCTGTGCTGCATTGTCGAGCATAGGTGCTGCCTTGGCCGCGGGTGCACTCGAGCGTAGTAGGGCTGCGTACGATCGCACTTGTGTTGGTGTGCAGAGACAGTGCAGTCTGAACTGCAAAACAAAGAACAAAAACACAACTTTTCTCATTTTTAATAAAATAAAGAAAACAAATTGCAGAATTTAAAATCCTAACTATAACTAGTAGAAAGATAAAATCCATTTAAAAATAAATTGTTTTCAAAAATCAAACAATTTCCCGGCAATGACGCCAAAAACTTGTTGTGACAAAATTTAATACTGGCAAGTGCACGAATCGTTTGCAGTTAATGGATTGCAAGTGCGAGGTCGATCCCACAGGAATTTTGTTTTGAAAGCAGAATTTATGTTTAAACCAATTTAACCTTAACCTAGTTCCAAAAGTTGGGAGGTTGTTTTTGTGAATGAAAAATCAAAAGCATAAACTGAATTAAGTGAAATTAATCAAGTAAATAAGCACTAAGGTGTCGGAATCCGCACTCACAAATTCATAGCAACATATTCTTATGATCAATAATATTTCCCAAAGTTCTCACAATAAAATCTTAAGTATGTTTTACTTATGCTTCAAATAATTAATCAAAACCATCCAATGTATCAATTCTGGACACAAATCGCACAAAATATCAAATTCAAATCAAATCAAATCATCAAGTGTATTCGTAGAATAAATCACAAGGAATATCAAATTTTTTAACAAAGAAAACTAAGCAATTAATTATGTGAAATTATCTCAAATCATCAAATATATCCTTGAATCACAAAAGATATCCAAGAATCATTCCACAAATTGAGTTAAAGTAAAACAATTGGAAAATCAATCTAAATAAAATTGGAAAATATTATATCACATGAGAATAATGTTGCTAAGTGAGGCTTCATCCTCAATCTTAGTTGAGGGTTTAGCCTCTCATGGAATTGAAAGATAAAACAAGATTAATTGAATCCATGAAGAGTTAAGAAGCTTACAAATTAAAAACTCCAAAGTTGAGAACACCAAAAGCTCAGAAGACCCTAAACTCTCTTCTCTCTACTCTGAAATTTCATACTCTATAGCCTCCTACAAAATTCTATGAAGTTTATTCTATTTATAGGGCTTTAACTAGGTTTTTCAGGACTTTTTAACCTAATTTTGGCGCTAGGTCAGAAGAGTGTACTTGAGTGCATGGCCAGTGCGCTCAATCGCACTCGGGCATGCAATTCTTCTCCTGCAGTGTAGGTGTGCTCGCGTGTTGGGGCTTGTCTTGGGTGTGGCTGAGCTCGATCGTGACTATGCTGGGCTCGAGCGTAGATGCACTCAAGCGTAGAATGTTGCGCTCGATCCCTTGTTTGTTGGCAGTTTTTCTCCAAAACTTGCATTTTTCACTTTAAATCCGCCATTTTCCCTTAGCAGCCTGCAAAACCCTAAAACCACAAAAATAACACAAGACATCTGATTATACCACAGCTAAAAGATTAACAAATGTAAATTAGGGTGCTCAAATATGCAATATTTGACACTCATTATTATAGTTTCATTTACGACTATGAACAATTGTTTTATAAACTACAAGGGAATATGACTATGATTTTCTGTATGATAATTCTTTTATTCACACCATAGTTAAATACAATTTAACTTAGGGACCGTACGTGTATATAATACGACAATATACACACATATATATACCACGTAAAAAATCAATGCATGTACTTAAAAGGAAACTCAAATTTGATGAAATACCAAACAATCGAACCCCTTACTTTGTCTGTATCATACTTCACAAATCTCATTTGGGGGCTACTAGTGCAGCATCTACTGCCTTCTTAAGCAACATTTGAAACAAAGTTCAAGTTTTGGAGAGTTTCATTTTTTTTAGTGGAGAGTTTGGGCAGTTAAATTGTAGGTGGGTCATCATACTTGAAGTGCCATTTATATGGTGAAACTATCAATTTATTACAATAATTACACATAGCTTTAGGGTTTTCCTTGTCAATTGTTTCTTTTGTAGTGGGAGGGTAGGTGTGGGCCTTTGAGCATTTATAGAGGAAGGTGTTATGGGATTATCCTCCTTAAGAATAGGAACACGGCTACTTGCAGGCGTCGTACTTGTACTTATTGTACCCTAAGAGTGTCATCCATATGTTATTAAATAAATAATAAATTGTATTTAACTACCAACAAACATCATTAATAAGATAGTAATGAACTACAACATTGTCTTCCCTAAGAACATTAACTAAACAAAGTATAGTTGAACAATGTGCTTATGTAGGGCAATAGTGCCCTTAATAACCCATAATTTTGCAATTTGGATTTGCAACCTAGTGTATAGATCTGTGTGTGTGTGTGTGTGTGTGTGTGTTCGCAAAGACATAACGGGATAGATTGTTAGGCTTTGAGGGAACTTAGATTCTTTAGATTTGTTGAAGGGAACCTAAAGCCTTTTCAAGCACAAGGTTTGAAATAATTTTCTACTTCCTTTATTCATAACCTAATGGCCTTTAAATAGACAAACTATTACAATATTTTCTAGGGTTGAGTCATCAGCTCTTATTGAAATATAAATTAGGGTTGAGTCATCAAGACTCTTAAATGGAATAAAATAAAGATAATATCAAATAAAAATAAACACAATAAAATATCTTACCAAATCATATATTTTAATATATCATAATATTAATAATTGTTTCGCATAAAACTCAATTCTAATAACATTGTGCTGCATGTTCCATTCTTTCCTGCAGCAATCAAGCCACTCCACAAGCAAAAAATGAAATAGAATCTACTATTGAGACAATTCTGCACACAAACAAGAGCAGCATCTCCTTGAAGTGCTTTAGCAGTTTGCTTTCAACAAAGATCTGAAATTAAACTTGATAATTGGCTTTCATGGGACAGTAGATGCATAAGCTACCATGGAGAGTTGTGAAGTAAGCTCCTTTACACCACCATTATTGAATAAACTAGAGCAAGTTCTGATCAGTTGTTTCTCTATCGGTGCTCCTAGCTCTGTAGATGAGTATTCTGAATGTTAGACACTTGCTCCTCCCTTTACTTTAGCTTCCCCTACCACAAATTCTGAACTTCTCCACGTATTGCATGTATCGGATTCATCTATTTTTCTTTTTCCTTCCAACAACACCTTCAACCGCTTAAAGATGACTGAAATTTCATGGGTTTTCAGCAGCCCCACCATACGCTCTGCCAACTTCTGTCGAACGTACAGGCCAAATCCCACCAAGAAATACAGATAGAGGAATGTCACTATGTTTTTTTGTGAGACACACCAATCCACATCCCAGGTTTTACAGATGTGTATATTCCAAACAGTTCTTAAATTCTTCAATCGTTGACCTTATATAAAATGGTTCACCTTTCTGATCACAAACACCATGTCTCCACCTCAACCACACAAAATAACAACTATGAAATTGTTTGGATTTTTCCAAAAAAGCCATCTAGGTGCGGGTGGCACTATAGCTGACCCCATGTGTCCCTCTCAATCTTCAAAGTCAGTAGACGAAGCTCACAATCAACCCGTCCTTTCCAATTCATGAATTCATCATCATTCTTGGCAGTTATGTCAATCTGTAGATAATTTTTATATGCTTCAAAGAAAAGAAAAGTCTCTTTGATAATCAAACTAATTTTGCTTGCTTCCATTGCCTCACATATTTCCTTTCCTCTCTCAACTTCTTCTTCCATAACACATAGCGTACTCAAAGAGACATTGTAACTAGTGTTTGTGCAAGGATATGCAACTGTTATTGTGGGCATCAAATCTTTTCCGTCTCTGAAATTTCTTCTTGGATCCTAAAAAAGAAGCCCTAGAGATCTTCCTTCAATGGGAAATAACATGATTGGATTATGCCACTTTTCACTGGCTATAGAGCTTGAAAAATTGAGAAACAAGTAAACTAGGCAGTGCATTAGGATAATATAATTGGCACACCCGAGCAACAAGAATCAAGCAATTTATACCACCAAGAACCCCGCAACATTAGAATAAATTACACGTCCTTTTGACCAATATAATATCTTATGCGTCTCAATGTAATTTGAAAATTATGAACATTAGGGACCATACTTAATATACTATTTGTAACCCTGCACCCATTGAGACTAGGCAAACTCTTCTCCACATCCTGCAACACTTAATCTAAAAGATCTAAATCTTCTGGAATAAGACAAACGCCTAATCTCGCGTAGAGTAGATCAATATAAATTCCATCGAACTTGAACTTCATAATTGGAACATTAGCACCAGGCCTAGGAATCGTACAATCCCATATTATTAGAGAGATGTCTAATATGTGAAATAAAGTGAGGCATTAGGAGATCGGCCCATTGGTCCTACTAGGAGGCGGTGGTGGCGTTTTAGGTTCTTGGCATTTCTGCAACTTAGAAGTCAGGAGGTGGCAAAAGTGGTTGATCTCCAACCGTGGGTCAGTAGACCCACGCTGGGTCACGACCATACCCGCGTGGGTTTGATAACCCATAGTGGGTCAAGGCCATGACCTGCCTGGGTCTCCTGACCCATGCTGGGTCACAGCTGCGACCTAACCTTGGGTCAACAAACCCAAGCTAGGTTAGGCTGCGACCCAACGTGGGTCATGACCTGACTCATGACTGGGTCGCAGCCATACCCAGCCGTGGGTTTGCTAATCCATGTGGGTCACGACTTGACCCACAGTAGGGTCACCTTGGACCCTTTTAAAAAAAAAAAACGAAAATTGGGGGGTAATTTGGCATTTTTAGGCATTTTCATTAGAAGTTAACGGCTAAATCTGACGGAGGGGGGTCAATTGAATCAAATTGAAAGTTCAAAGTGTTAAATTGAGAGTTTTAAAAATTTAGGTGGTCTTCTTAAAATGCGCGATAGATTAAGAGTCTAGGCGGTTACAAAATTCACTAACCGTATTTGCTAGGCAGTTGGCGAATAGTGGTTAGCAGTTAGTCGGTAGTTAGTGGTTAGTAAACATATAACCGTCCGCTATAACCGCTTTTTTCAAAGTTCGGCCTTTGGGCCAATTTTCAATTTTGGGCTTTATATATATATACCATATGCATGGGCCAAATTGCTCCAAATTGAGCCCATATTGAAAAATCTAAAATATTTGACCCTAAATTTACATTAATTTACATGCTTTTTTTTTAAAAAAAAGCCCTTAAATGTAAGAGCATCTCCAAGAGACCATGTAAACTAACTTTTTAGTTAAAATAGCATTTTTTCTTCCTCCAACAGTGCTATAAAATAGCATTTTTGTCTAGAGATGCTATAGTGAACTTTCAAATATGAAAGTTCATTGTAGCATCTGTAACTATTATTTAATTATATTATCTTTCTTTCAATTTTTTTAATCTTTTCTCTCTCCTCTCTCTTTCTCCCATTCTCCCTCACGCTCCCGTCTCCTCCCTCAGGGCCTCCTCATCTCTTTTCTCTCCCTATCCCTTCTCCCTCAGTGCCTCATCTCTCTCCTTGTCCCTGTAGGGCTGCCGCCCAACGGCCAAACGACCACGAAGCAACAGCCGAGAGCCTTTATGGGTTTTGAATTATCTGATCAGAACAACTGGCGGAAAAGACCGGTGCACAATCGGCGGCTGGAACTCGGCCACCCACGGAGTTTCGTCCGCCATACACCACCTTGATTGGTTTTAGGTGGTTCAATTTCTCCAAAATGGTGGTTTTAGGTGGTTCAATACAAACTAGGAGAGAGAGAGAGAGAGATGAGTGGAAAAAATAATAAAAAAATAGATTAAAAACAATATTTAAATAAAGTAGGCATTGTAAAATAGAGACTGTTGGAGTTCATTGCAAAAAAGTAGTAGCTAAACTAAAAAAGTGGTATTTTGAGTAGCTAAACTACAATTCATTGCTAGTTAAGAATACAAGTTATACTAATAGAAAAAAAAAAAAAAAATGCAAGTTATACAACATTTAATCATTTACCATCATTTAGTCCTTAAATATATCATACAACGTCATTTTTTCAAAACTGATTGAAAAAATGGTTTAAAAATGAATAAAAAGTTGTTCAAAAAATGATATAGAATAATGGTTCAAAAACTTGTTATTATTGTTCAAAAAATGGTTAAAATATATTATAATAAAAAATTGGTATTATATATGTATAATTATAATTTATTGCATATATGGACTTATGGCATACATTGAAACTAAGTCTCTAGATACTTAATTAATAATTATTGTATTAGTATAAATTTGTATAATTATGCCATGTTATGTATGTATAATTTGTTATTATATAATCATATGATTTAATGATCAATTGATCATATGATATAATCATATAAATTATAGGGTGTGCTTGGCAAAGGAGTGGGTTGGATCAGACCAAAAAAACTCAAAAAATTCTTTTTAAAATTAAGCCCAACATTCTTACTTTTTGCATTACATCAATCACTTTTTATTACTATTCAAATAAAAAAATCACAACAAAACAAATTTTTTCATATTTTTATACAAAACATTCTTACCTTTTTTTTTTTTTTTTTTTTTTTTTTTTTTTTTCAATCAATCAAATTTGCTACATTTTTGGTCTACTTCTTTTTTCAAGCCCTTTGCCAAAAACAGCCATAGTGATAATACAATACTACTTAAATTGTAATTTAATGGTCAATTGATCATGTTATAAGTATATATATATATATCATAAAGGCAGTTAACAATTAGCGATTTTAAAAAACTCAATAACCGTTAACCACTCGCAAGGCGGTTAGAGGTTAGGGCAGTTTGCGGTTAGCGGTTAAGGCGGTTAGCGCTTACCCGCCCACTTTTTCACCCCTACCTGTTGAATTGTGACATGCATGCAGTACCTAACCACTTTATTCCTTTCTATTTACTGGGTTAAAGATGGAGAATTTTCATGTTTTTTTAGCAAATAGTGAAAGAACTACTAGGATCGTGCTCTACCTCCAAATCAAATGCACAAGCAATTTATATAAAGAAAATAAATTTCAATGCTCAATATCACTAAATGATCAAAGTATGGAACTAAGCCAAATAACAAAATAAAACATGTACAATGGAATTTAAAGCAACATCACAAACACAACACAAAATTTGTTTACGAAGTGGAAAACCTTTTGAGTGCCTCAAAAGGAAAAACCACTCACAAACCCCGGAAATCACTATATGAAGATTTAGAGTTACAGACTAGATGATACTCGCTCCCTGGAGGACTTCTAGACTTAGTAAGAACAATAAGCTTCTCAGCTTGTCTCCATCATGACCATCTTTATGCAATGCATCTCCTTAACCGACCATTTAGTAGACTTTTTTCTTTAAGCTCACATAATGCACGATCTTCTTATCATCAAACGAAAAAGGCAACATGCCAACAATCAACAACCCAAGTAGTAAAAGGCTTCAAGCTTCTCAGGAACTCCACTTGGTACAACGATGGTGAAGCATGGAAGAAAGCTTCACAACCATCAAGAGGGGGGAAAGCAACGATAGCTTCCAACCCAATCCCTCTTGGATCAACATAGAGAAGTAATCAACTTTCTCTAGAGACTCTCCCTTCTCATTATCGTGCATGGAGGTCCAACCTTCCCAAATCAGCATCATTTTCTCTATATACAAAGAGAATGGGCAAACTTGTCATAAAACTGAAAAGTCATTTGGGGAACCATAACAGTCAAGGTATCTTGACCGTAACTTTTTCATCCGGCCTCTAATGATGCAAACTCAACGGCTCGGACGTTTTCTAGGTCAAAAACAGCTTCCAACTTTCTGCAGAAATCAGCCACGTCCTGACAGGAAATCAGCTCCGTTATGAGGGGAATTGGGCAGTAACTTATTGTTTTCTTGTTAGGAGTTGCGTTATGATGCCCAAGTGACAGGAAAAAATTCCAAAGTGACCCAATCACTTCCAAGTGATGCCCAAGAGATGTTCGGGTGCCGGAACATTGTAGAACACTTCTGTAAACACATTGAATGCTTTTCTATGAGCAATGAGAAGATAAATCAAGGAAGAAAACCAAGATACCATGAAAACTGTACATCTCGTCTTGACGAGCATCCAAGAAAGAACGAAATCCTTCTTCACGTCTTAACGAGAAAGTTGCTCCGTTACGACGAAAAGAATAAATGTCTCTTCTTCGTCACATGTCCCGTCTTAACGTGCCACCTGACGAGAAAACGGGGAGCCCATCATTGGTCTCGTTACATGTCCCGTTCTGATGATGTTCTTGACAAGAAAATAGTAGTTTCAGCTTTAATCCTGTTACATCCTCGTCATGACGCAACTCCTTACGAGAAAACAGTAACTCACCGTTACATGTTCCGTCTTGATGCAGCTCTTGATGAGAAAACAGTAACTCCCCGTTACATGTCTCGTTCTTAGGGGTGTCAAGGCGGTTAGTAGATTTCACTAACCGCAACTGCTAATTGCTTAGCGGTTAACGGTCAGTGGTTAATCGCTGGTTAGCGGTTAGTGAAATAGATAACCGCCCGCTAACCGCTTTTTCAAAATTGGGCTTTTTTTTGGGCTTTTTGAGCGTTCTTTAGGGCTTTTTGGGCTTTTTTTTACCCTTATTTTTTTTTTCCCTATAAAAAGAGGCCATATTGAAAAATCAAAAATATTTGACCCAAAATTTACATTTACTTGTACTTTAAAAAAATTTCCTTAAATATTAAATCATAACCGGTTAACTTTTTTTTTTTTTTTTTTTTTTTAAAAAAAAACCAACATATATATATATAGAAAATTCAACACAACATATAAAAAAAAGTTCAGAATTCAGACAACTGTCACAACATATAATGATAATACATTAATACTTAAATTATGTTTATAAGTAACACATTGATCATTGTTTAATCAAATGTCAATTACTTAACTTGATATTATACGAATCATATCATCATTGTACATTAATAATATGATTCACTTGAAGTCTTGAATAAAGTATTTAGATTGTCATTGAATCATATGATTAAGTATTGATATTATACATTTATATTATTCATATGCATATGTAGACTTATATAGACTTATAACATATATAGACTTATAAATTTATAACATACATTGGAAATAAGTCTCTAGATATTTAATTGTTGTATTAGTATGAATTGGTATACTTATGAGTTATGTTATATTATATATATGTAATAGACTTATAAATTTATAACATACATTGGAAATAAGTCTCTAGATATTTAATTGTTGTATTAATATGAATTGGTATACTTATGAGTTATGTTATATTATATATATGTATAATTTGTTATTATAGAATCAAATGATTTAATGATCAATTGATCATGTGATATAATCATATAAATTATAGTGATGATATATTAATACTCAAATTGTGATTTAATTATTTTTTTTAAAATTGTAATTTAATGACCAAGTGATTATATGATATAATCATATAAATTATTGTGATAATATATTAATACTCAAATTGTAATTTAATAATCAAGTGATTATGTTATCTGTATAAATATTTTTATAATTATAATTATAAAAATATATTATATAAAAGGGCAATCAGTGGTTAGCGGTTATGGTTAGTAAACCTAATAACTGCTAACCGCTAGACGGTTATAGCGGTTAGGCGATTAGCAGTTAATACGGTTAAGTGGTTAAGCGGTTAGCAATTATAGAGGTTAGCGGATGGTTTTAACTGCCCGCATTGACACCTCTACTCATTCTGACGCAACTTCTGACGAGAAGGTAGAGACCTCTATCCAATAGCTTACGGGAAATTAGACGTTCCCAACAATCAATCTAAACAAAAGTGATAATGCTCAAATACGAAACAAAAAATAAAAGGTACCTTTTTGAAACAACGAGTTATCAATGCAATTTGGGAGTGTACCTTTGGTGTTGAAATTGAAAGGTATAGCCGTGACTCATGAGTCATAGTGCCCAGATTTTTTTTTTTTTTTTTTTTTTTTTTGGATATGATTGAAATTTCATATAAATTGTGAGTATGACATGTCCTATGTGGTTAGGAGTAACGGACAGAGTTTTCCTCCAAATTAGGTTAGAGAAAATTTCTCAAACATATTCTATAAAAATGACGTGTACTCTACATATGAGGAGCACATACTTTTTGTAATTATAAGGACAAAGTTAAAAAAAATTTTATTCAAAAAGCATGTGTTTCTCTGTATGTATTGATTTACTTCCTAAATTTGCTATCTAGGTTTAATGTGATTCCGTCTCTGCCTAAAATTTAAGAAAGAAAAAGAAGGGAAAATAAAAAATTGGTCCCTGATTTTTAATGCATTTTAAAATTGCTATCTAGGTTTCCAAAAAAAAAAAAAAAAAAAAAAATCACTACTTACGTTTAATCACTTTGAAAATTATTCCCTTTATAAGTTTTTCTTTCCAAATTGATTACGGATTTTTCATCTATGTCAGCCCATGCATGATCAAGGTACTCCTGGATTGAGTTTTCCTTCAAATTGGGTTGGAGGAATTTCTTTCAACTCAATTTATAAAAATGACGTGTCCATTTTTTTTTTTTTTATTAAGATGTGAAATGTACATGAGTTTGTAGTAACATTTGTTTCAACTATGTCCCTGTTACTAAAAAAATATGTGCATTTCACATGTTTAAAGGGCACATGCCATTTTTATAGATTGAGTAAAAGAAAATTCCTCCAACCCAATTTAAAAGAAAACTCTGTTTGAATTTAACATGATGATAAAGATGAATTCAAGACCTTTGGGCAACAAGATTTCAAATTAGCCATCAGACCCTAAACATTCTTTCACCCCATCATTAACCAAGTACAAGGGCTTCTCTTTGGGGCTGGGCCATTGTATAATTTGATGCAAGTGTTCAATGTCATGGAAATGATGGTAAAATATAAGGCCCTTTATTTATGGAGTGCTTCGGCTCGTCACCATAAAATTAAAATTATCCAAAATTTGATAAACTATATGCTTTTCATGCATAAGATGCTTTGACTTGTCATTATGTGTAAATTACCCTTTATCATGACATATAAACAATTATAATATTTTTCAATACGATCCAACATTTATAACAATAACGTTGGCCTTAAACCGGATTCAATTTGACTTTAAAAAGGCCAAAGTATGTATGTATAGAAAAACTGTTGCAAATAGCCTCATTGCATTGAAAATCATGTACATTAGAGAGAAAACTTATGCCAACCTTTGGAAGCACTACCAAATGATTATGAAAAAATACTAGTTATATTTGCGCTATCACTCTAAAAAAACTAGTTAATTAGGAACTTATTTAGAATAATCTTATAAAGCCCACATCTTTAACCATCCACTTCCATGTTCTATGTGGCTGCAGGGCTACTCATCTTCTCAATATGGGACCTAATTGTTACAAACTCCCTCCTTAAATCCCTAATGTTCTCATTAGGGCCATGTCATGCGTTGCTAACAGTACCATATAGCATTTACCAGATACTTGAGAAAAAAATGTTAGCTACATTTGCACTATCACCCCAAATAGACTAGTCAATTTAGAGTTTTTTCTAGAATTCTTTATAAAGCACAGTATCACCTAACAACTAAATATTGTGGGACTTAGCACCAATCAACATCTTTTATAAATTACCCATTTCTTTATTTGGGCTACTAATTTTTTTAATATCAGATCAAAGTGTTACACACTATAATTTTTCAGCCACCAAGCTGAAAGTTGCTCTTTAAATCAAACGACGCGCCATTTTAATTGGAATCAAACAGATTCACGCCACTTTGCATGCAAAAGAAAACACATGAAAACTTCTTTTCTAAATTGCAGAAATAAATGTTCACAGTTTGCTTTGAACCATGCAATTGCTGACTTCAGCACTTTGCATACATAAAGTCTAACGATCGATTTTCTAGAGAAAAGTATGAAAAAACAACAACTATGCATACAGACAAGTTCGACTATGAAGAACTTTTCTTTAATGCAATCAATTCAAAGAGAGAGAAAATGAAATTCCTCCGGGATGGATAAATCCTTCAACCAAACTACGCCGAATGCAAGAACTTCAAAATAAAATACAATATGCATCTTCAAACAAGAATTAAATTCTATATGATATTATTGATTGAAAATAGTACTTACCTTGACTCATGGAATTCGTAATTCTTGATAAAAAAAATTTGCAGCCGAAAAACTTAAACAAAAAAGAATAAATTGTCATTCTTTAGAGAGAAAACTCTGCAAGCATGAATAAGAGATGTGATCTCTTAGATATACGCTTTTCTCTAGAGACCAACCGTTATAAATTTTCATGAAAGGTCACTTCCCATCAAAGATTTCAATTAAAACTCCCATTAAGATCCATTTAATTAGACTTTGTATATCATGATTTCTTAGATAACAAATAGTTTTTTTTTTTTTTTTTTGCTTGGAGAAATAAACTTGGCAAAAAACATGCATCTTTATTCATAACTGAAGTGTTTCTGTATCAACAATAGTTCTTTCCCAACTATTTGTTATCTAATATCGATCAAGTATCCTATTTGATATCAACCAAAAACTAACAACAATAATAATTCAATAATATTTGTCTGATTTTATTATCTAAACAACTCCTTCCCTAACACACACAAGATCCCTTCCTTGGCACTTGCTTGCATAGATTGGAGGAGAGGAGAGAGTTCATTTACAAAATATCTCAATGACTTTTACCCATTCTTAATGCAAAATAATGTAGGCAGACGTGAGAAAACTCGACAAACACACATTGAGAGAAAGAGAATGAGGTGTTGTTACTGCCCTCAGCTTGATATCAATGATATGGTCCTTTGAGAGAGCTTTGGCTTTCTTTATTCACTTTGAAACTGACACAGTTTGCAAAGTTGTTTAAGGTGTTGAAAACAAAACGGACATAAATTAGCTACAAACGTTTGTGACTAATTCATCTAATAAAGTGATATGTATATCTTAACTTGTGAGAAGCACATGTTTTTTTTTAATAGTAGTACTTGTCACATTTTTTTTTAATAGCATTAATAAGAAAGTATCTACTTCTTACATATTTGACACATGTTACTTATTAGATTAATTTGTATAAATTAATTACAAACTAATCATTTTGTAAAGAAAAATGCTAGGAGTACCAAATCTTTTACTAA
Source organism: Corylus avellana (assembly GCF_965113065.1). Taxonomy (NCBI): domain Eukaryota; kingdom Viridiplantae; phylum Streptophyta; class Magnoliopsida; order Fagales; family Betulaceae; genus Corylus; species Corylus avellana. Next base: position 16,451,411 of record NC_142495.1, on the reverse strand, counting down.
AAGATGAATACCAAGATAATGTGGAGCTTATTCATTGGTACCCATAGTATTTCTCTTTATTGATTATTTTGATCATTTCCAATGAATAAGCTCTATATTATCGTAGTACCCATTTCTTGGTAAAAGATTTAGTCCCTCTAGCATTTCTTTTTTTGTAAATCAGTATAGTTTGTCCTGAATCACAAAAAGGAATAGTTAAACCATTCAAAATAACCCAATCTATAAAACAAACATTCTACCGCCTCCAAGTTTTTCTGCACTACATGCATCAAGCATCACTCATCTCTTGGTCAAATGCAACATAATTCAAGCTCGAGTGCTTGGAATTTGGATTGACAAAAACAATCCTCCCCATAACTTTGCAAAAGAATAATACGGATTTTGATGCAATGAACATTTACAAACCCCAAAGTTCGCTCAATTAGAGAACAAAAAAGTAATAACGTCCCACACCCATGACCATGCAGGGAGAGGAAGATGAATAAAAATTAGGTGAAAAAAAGTAAATAAAGAGAGCTTACAATGCATACAAGTACCTGCCAGTATGTCCACAACGGATTCTGTTGCTGTCTAATTTACAAGGATAAAACTATGCATTAGGAACTGCCATGAGATCTCACAGATGAAATTGATTGTGCTGAAACAGATGCAGTTGGACTGTTAGGATCCCGATCTACATTCATGGCTTTTGGTTTTCCACTCAATCTTTCAATTGCTTCTAGACAGATGTCACTAAACCAGTCGTCTTCCGGCAGTACACTGACAACAAAATTGATCTCAGCCTCAAATAAACCATGACAAATACAACAAATTCATAAGGAATATATAAGCACAACAATCTCAGATTTTACTGGTACAAAAAGACTACATGAACTTTTTTAACCTTAATCAGATCAGTGCATGACTAGGAGGTGAATTCGATTACCTTTTCTTTTAACCTTTTGTATTCCCTTAAGTTAAGATGAGGTGGTGGCGATAATATTTGTTGGATTTCTTCCGGAAGGCGGGTTTTTTTGGTCATATCTTTTTACAAGACACTAATCCCCCAACGTTGGCTCTCCCTATCTTTGGAAGAGCATTTAGAGGAATAAGGCTTCCTGAGGATTACCATGAATAACTTAAAGAAAAGACATTGCAGTTTTAGATTGGTTTTGCATGTTTAAGAAAAATGGTCAAACAATTGATCATCTTTTGGTCTATTGCAAAGTAGCTAAAAATTTGTGGGGATCGAACTTTCGCCTTTGTGGGATAGAGTGGGTCATGCTCCAATGGGTCGTGAAGTTGGTGGCTTGTGGAGAGGACAGTTTGAAAGACATTACAATTTAGAAGTTTGGAAGATGATTCCTCTATGATTAATGTGGTGTATTTGAAGAGAACATAATGTTCAAAACTTTGAGGAATGTAAGAGGATGAAACTTCTCATTTTAAAATGATATTGACACTGTTCATGAGCATTCAATTTTTTTATAAAAGTAATTTCAATTTCTTATGATTTTTGTAACGACCCTGGGAAAAACGTTAGCTACATTTGCGTTATTACCCCAAAAAGACTAGTCAATTTGGAGCTTCCCCATAATTCATTATAAAGCCTAGTTTCACCTAGTAACTAGGCAATTTCTTATGATTTTATCCATAAAATTTCTGCACTAAATCTCCAAATGCCTGCAATTTTAAGTTACATCTTAATTGTAAGAAATTTCCTTAATCCTAGTCATGCTCAAAACTGATTTTTCTTTCTCACAAGCATCTATGCGGAAAGCAATGATTCCACCTACCTTAATACCATGGCACATTAGGTAGGCCTAGACCCCTTCATAACCACCTGGGACATGATGTGACCCTATTTCATGATTCAAACCATTGTGCTTGATCACAAATGAAGAATTGGCATTTCAAAGAAAATGAAGAATTCCATCGACTCCTTGTTGATTAATGGTACAATTTATACCAACTAGGCGGGAATCAGTGAGCACATTGTCCAGTTTTATCAAAAGTTATACGCCGAACAGTTTAGTGGATGACCTATCCTTTTATTCCATTGAGGAGGCCGAGGCTAGTTGGTTGGAGAGACTTTGAGGAAGAGAAGGTGACAAGGCCACCGGGCCTTGACAGTTTCTCTATCGCGCTCTTCCAAGCTTGCTGGATTGTTTTAAAAGAGGATATTATGAAGGATTTTCACGATTTCCATGCTAGAGGAAAGTTTGAGAGAAGCCTTAATCCTACGTTTATCGCCCTCATTTGAAGACTCCAGGGGTTGTTGACCTCAAGGATTTTTGCCTGATAAGTTTGTGGGGGGCATTTACATTATTGCTAAGATACTAGCAAATGGGCTTAAGATGGTGTTGGAGAAAATTGTCTCTAAGTCACACAACGCATTCATAAGAGGTAGGCAAATTCTAGATTCTGTTCTTATCGCCAATGAATGCCTTGATAGTAAATTAAGGTCTCGTGAGCGGGGTGTTATTTGCAAAATGGATCTAAAAAAAGCTTATGATCATGTTAATTGAGACTTTTTGTTCTATATGTTGAAGAGGTGTGACTTTAGGGGGAAATGATGCTCCTGAATAGCTCATTGCATTTCTTCGGTATGTAAACAACACTCTAAAAGGATTTTCAATACTTCTCGTAGCTTAAGGGGACCCTTTGTTCTTTTTGTTGTTTACCCTTTGTCCTCTTTCTATTGCTGTGAGTGGACGGCTGTTGTCTGGCTTCCCTATGGCTAATGTTAGTGGATTTGATTTCTCTCACCTTCTGTTTGCTGATGATACTTCAATCTTCTGAGGTGCTAATCCTGATCATCTCTGTCATTTGTGTTGCTTATTCCTATGTTTTGAAGTTGCTTCAGACTTGAAGATTAACTTGGCTAAGTCAGAAATGGTTCATGCGGAAAATGTTGATCATATGGAAGGGTTGGCTGGTATTCTAGGTTGACGAGTCTCCTCTTTGCCTTTGAAGTATCTTAGTCTACTGTTGGGGGCCTCCTACAAGGCTAAACATATTTGGGATAGTGTTATAGAAAAGGTAGAGCGACCGTTGGGTGGTTAGAAAATGATGTACGTGTCCAACGGTGGTAGGGTTACCCTTATTAAAAGCATACTTTCCAATTTGTCTACGTATTTCATGTTCCTCTTTCCTTTCCCCGCGAGTGTTGCAAACTGTTTTGAGAAGCTCCAACGTGATTTCTTATGGAGAGGGCTAGGAGAAGTGTTCAAATATCACCTGATTAGCTGGACCAAGGTTTGTTTGCCGCTCTCTAAGGGAGAATTTAGAATTCGGAACTTGTGAATATTCCATTGTGCTCTCTTAGATAAATGGCTTTGGCGTTATATGCATGAGGGAGTGTAACACCTCCTTCCCGTGGTTTTCGTTAAATTTTAGTTTATGGAATTCTTATATCCTCATGTTTCTAATTGAGCAATGCGTACTCTTGTCTTCCTATGGGAAGGAGGTGTTATAGGGAGAGGCTTGATGGAGAGTAGTGGTGTACCAAACGAAAAATTAAAGTGGAGCGGAAGAAGAAAAGGGAATATATCACCTAAAAGCTATACCAAGAAAATATCTCTCATTTCTTATGACTAAGCACAAAGAGAAGATTACTTCAATTCAACAGAAAGCTCACCAATCAAAGTCCAAAATTTTCTTTATGAATGCATTAATTACGTTTGTGACACAAAATGTGCCTAGTTTAAAATTTTGAGATCATATCTTAGGCCACTTTTGCAAAAGTTTCATTTACAAATTAAAATAACCATACGCATGATTGTGATTATCAATAAAAAACAAATTTATACTTATACTTTGTTTGCATAACATATGTATTTGTATGTACATGTAAGTCTCCACGTGTAAATGCATGCATATAATTTGATAACTATTACAATGATAGTAAAACATTAAGCTAATTTATAGCCCAAGAATAGAAAAGGGAGGGGTGGAAAAGCCTACCTATAGGGATCCATCCCTGTTGCAGCAACTGCTGCCATGGCTTTTGATATGATCTCATTGACAACTCGATGCAACTTCCGAGATAAGTAACGACCTTGGGAAGCGAAACATATCACAAACTTCATGTCCAAATAGAACTGCACATGTTACAACAAGTAAACAGGAGGCTAATGTTTGTAAGCATTGGCTTGTAAAAATAAACTCTCCAAAATTAAGACAAGAGGAGATGGCTAATTCAATATACAACCACAAAAGTGTGGTTTATGATGACTACTACTCTAAATCCTAAACTATTTTCTGCATTTACACAAAATTTTCTTATAAGACATAATTCTGCAATAATACTGAGGTTGACTTTCAAAATTAAGTACATTAGTCTGACAAATTTGTTTTTTGTTTTCTAAGTAGAAAAAAGTTGGTCAGAATCAGGCTGTAATCAAATGTTAGCTTTTAAAATAGTAAGTTACAGATTAACCGGATGGGTCTTGAATCGAAGACCTCGCCCATCATATTGTTCTTATAGGAGAGAAGATACCATTTGCACCAGAGCACATTGACCCCAAATCAAATGTAGAAGTTCATTTTAACAAAGCAACTGAAAGAAGGGACATGGCATTTCCACACCTGTCGTAGACCAAGAGGACCTAAAGGCTTTGACCCTTCCTCAATATCATCCCAAAAGCTTTGGTCTTCCGAAAGCCACAAGATAACAGTTTCAGTAAGTTTCATTAATAGCAATATAGCAAATCTTTCCCTGCCAACAAACATATCTGCTGCTATACTAGCCATTCTGTTCAGTTTTAGAAAAAGTTCCTGGTCATAACAAAGTAACAACATCAGAGATTTCAGACTCAGAAAATCCCTATCCAAAAAACACAGGAGACTAGAAGACTTCTCAATTTACAATAGACCTTCAAAGCATAAACTTAAGTATATCAAAATATTGGTTTTTCTTCAGCACAGGTAATAATTATTTCTCAGAAGCCTAACATTTTATTACAACCCAAGGTAGTAGAGTAAATAATTCGGGTATAAAGTAGGAACCAAATACTATAATGGCAATCAAATTCTCCATGCGGTGTGGACAAACAAAAGGGTGCAAATGAAAAGAACTAACACAGATGATAAAGTAATGGTAAGAAAACAACAATGAGAAAACCAATAATATCTGTCATCACATCATATTTATTACATTAATAGCATATTCCACATGGTTTATCATGCAAAATATCAGAATTATATCAATAAACAATAGCTTCAAATGCAACAAAAACATCAATATATTTAGTATGCGTGTCTGAAACAAATTGGAGAAAACAGTTCATTTTCATTATTATGTATATTAATCATGAAGTACACATTCACATGTCAGAAAATGATGGTAACACCTATGCATTTGATATTTATAGATAAAGCTCAGTCATCAATCAGATATTTTTAAGTATGTTGGGTAGTAAAAAAGTAATTTAAATATAATTAATAATCTCCAGCAATTTAAATTTAAATGACAATGCAGCAGAAGAGTTGAGTGGCACAAAAGGATTCATGTATCAGACCCCAAACGTTAGGGTCGAAGGAGCTGTTGGTTCAGTACAAGTATCATACGTACATACATACATAATTTTTATAAGTAATTCAAAATTAGTACTCTTTAACTTATCAAAAAAAAAAAAAAAAAAATTATAGGTAATTCAATCTTATTAGAAAGCGCAACCGTCGGTTGGCCGGTTGGAAAATGTTGTATTTGTCGAAGGGTGGTAGGGTCATGCTAATCAAGAGCACTCTCGCTAACTTGCCTACCTACTTTTTGTCTATTTTCCCTATTCTGGTCAGTGTTGCCAAACGCATTGAGAAGATACAACGTAATTTCTTATGGGGAGGGTTAGGTGAAAAATTCAAGTACCACTTGGCGAGGTGGTTGAAGGTTTGCACGCCAATTAAGGAGGGTGGGTTGGGTATTAGGAATTTAAGGGTGTTCAATCGCTCTCTGCTAGGGAAATGGTTGTGGAGTTATGGTTTGAAGAGAGATGCTTGGTGGAGAGTTGTGGTTGATGCTAAGTATGGAAGTTGTTGGGGAGGGTGGTGCTCTTTTGAACCTAGGGGAGCTTTTGGGGTGGGGTTATGGAAGAATATTAGGAAAGGGTGGGACACTTTCAAAGGCTTCACACAATTTGAGGTGGGGGATGGGACCAGGGTTAGATTTTGGCATGAATGGTGGTGTGGAGATACGGCTCTCAAGATAGCTTTCCCTGGTTTATTCAGTATTGCCTGTGTGAAGGAAGCCTCAATTGCGGCTAATTTGGAGGTGCTGGGTGGATTTAATCAGTGGAATGTTAGTTTTTCTAGAGAGGCTCATGATTGGGAGGTAGAGGTATTTGCTTCGTTTTTCTAGATGTTTCACTCTGCCCGTGTGAGACAGGGGTGTGCAAACAGATTGTGGTGGATCTCTTCCAAAAGAGGCCGTTTCAAGGTCAAGCTTCTCTTTGCTTCCTTGACCTGTATTGAAGGGAGGAAATTCCCTTGGAAGAGTATGTGGCGAACACAAGCACCTCCGAGGGCGAGCTCTTTTGTGTGGTCGGTAGCTTTGGGCAAAATTTTGACCCTAGATAACCTCAGGAAGCGGCATGTGATTGTGACGAGCAGATGTTGTATGAGCAAGAGAAGTGAGGAGACGGTAGATCATCTTCTTCTTCATTATGAGGTAGCTTATGCTTTGTGGTGTGCCTTCTTGGTTGGATTGGGTTGTCTTGGGTGATGCTAAGATGGGTTTCCGATTTGCTCGCTTGTTGGTGGTCTACGGGGAGGAGGGGAAGTGCTGCAGTCTAAAAGATGGTGTTTACTTGCTTCCTTTGGTGTCTATGGAGGGAGAGAAATAATAGATGCTTTGAGGACTTGGAGGGATCCTTGGGAGACATTTTATCCTCTTGTTATCATACTTTATACTGTTGCGCATGTCTTTCCGGTGTCGATTAGCTACGATGATTTTCTTGTTCGTTTTTTCCTTTCTAGTTAGGTAATCCTATTGTATACTCTCAGTGTACTTTGGGGCGTCTTACGCTTTTAATAAAATTGGTTATTACTTATCAAAAAATAAAAAAGAAAGCGCAACCCAAGTAATAATAATAATAATAATTTGGTGCAGATATGAATGAAAAACTAGGTTCTTCATGTATTGGTAATGTCATTTCGAATGTAATTAGAGCCCAATGGAATGTGTGATTGCTGTTGGAAAAGGCATGTCATGTGCTTGTCACACTACATGCTAGCCTACCAAGTCTGGATTTATGGTCTTTACGTTTGGTTTCACTTGTGTTAAAATAGCTATTATAGACTGTTGTTATCATTTCAAATATTTTATTTTAAAACGCACACACACACACACATATATATATATATGTGGTACAAACACCATAAACCCAAATGACAGCTGTAACCAAACTTTTACCAAATGAGAATCAACTTGATTCTCTGCTCAAGTTGATTCTCATCGGGCAAAAGTTTGGTTACAGCTGTCATTTGGGTTTATGTTGTTTGTACCACATGTATATATATATATATATATATATATATATATATATATATATATGCGTGTGTGTGTGTGTGTGTGTGTGTGTTTTAAAATAAAATATTTGAAATGATAACAACAGTCTATAATAGCTATATTAACACAACTGAAACCAAACGTAAAGACCATAAATCCAGACTTGGTAGGCTAGCATGTAGTGTGGTAAGCACATGGCATGCCTTTTCCAACAGCATAGGGGAGAGGGAGAGATAGAAACATCAATTAATTTACAGGAATAAGCTTGAATACAAGATAAAACCTCCTCTATGAGGAAATACTATTACCACTCTGAAACTGCAATTCAGTTCTTCTGTTGATGTAGCTACTGATGCACTTTTTTCTTTTTCTTTTTTTTTTTTAATGAAAAACTGATGGTTGCATTTTACTAGCAGTCCTATCATAATTCATAATGACAGTACATAACAACTGACTTAATAGTGATTCCAAGTTTTAAAGTCTGAATAACTCTTTTTTCAGTAAGAAATTATGGATTACTTGTTCATAAAGAAGTAATTTACAAGTGATTACTATCATTGTTAAACCAAAAATAAAAAGTACCTGGAATATAAGAGATGGAGACAACTCAAATTCATCCACATTCCCATCCATATTTATGTACATGTCTGCAGTAAGATGGCTGTCACCTTCCTCTGTAAAAATGAGATCTAAAGCATGCTGGCGACAAAAAGTATTTTTTAATCTGTCAACTGAGCTCACAAGCCGCCTCTTCCATTCTCTTTGCTCAGGATGACGATTTTGCCTATCTAAAGGTCTTCTATGAGTGTCATCCTTGTTAGTAGCCTGATTAAGAGGGGAAAGTTTCATGGCTGCACGCGGAAGTAGTTCATCAGCTAGTAATGATGCATTTGCTAGCAATGCAATCTGCTGAGGTTCCGTATCAGCCATTCGGACAATTTTATTTCCGGAAGCTTCAAAGTTTGCTTCTTCCTCCATTGAATCTGGTAATGCTTTTATGAGCATACTCACATATGAGTTAAATACCTGAAGCAACCCTTCCAGCGTTTGACCTCCTAACTGCATACTCAGAAGTGGTCCCACATCTTCGAAGAAGTCCTGTAAGAGCAAGTGAAAAATTCAGCCAAAAAAAAAAAAAATTGAGGAATTAAATCACCAAAATGGAACCTACTAAAAAAAATGAGTGAAACGAAAAGGCATCAAGCATAAGATCAATCAGAATTCCTCACTGTCAAGACTTATGAGAAACAAGTGCTCAGATAAATGGAAGGCACATTAGAAATCCAAAGCACTGAGAACATTGGAAAAGAAGCTCCACTCAAATGAAAAAGTAATTTCACACAAACATATTTTTTTTGCCTAGGTCAGTGAGAAACGTTCTTTTATTAAAACCCATAAAGAGAAGAAAATTGTTTGGCATATTGCTTAAAACCAAACATAATAACAAAAAGAAGGGAATAGTAAACTGAGTAAATTTAGAGCGCTACCGTCTAAAAGAACATATAAATCCCCATAGTACTGGCGTTTATCTTGCAACGACAAGAAAACTAGATTAAGTGACAGGGAACTCAGATTGCAGAATAGTATGTAATATAAGAAACCAATTATTAACTTGAAGTGTGTTTCAGCCAGAGAGAGTAAAATCCAAGTTCCCTATTCCAAGAGATTAATTTCGCTTAAAGTTTTTCATGGATAGCTCATTGTATATCCTCCGTCCATTTTTTGGTTTTGTTTAACGGCACTCCAACAGGCTTCTTCAGTAGCTCTCGTAGTCTGAGACAAAGGAATCCGTTATCCCCCTTGTAGTTTTTTCTGTGATGGAGGATTTGGGTAAAATAATTTGTACTGTAATTAGTGGGAGGTTGCTGGATAGTTTCTCAGTGGGAACATTGCTTTCTCTCATCTTTTGTTTGCTGATGATACCTTGATCTTTTGTGGTGCATGTCTAGCACATCTGCGGCTTTTGCGGGCTTAAAGGTTAACTTAGCCAAATCAGAATTGTTTCCTATGGGGAATGCTGAATAGGTGGATATGCTGGCTGGACTTCTAGGTTGTGAGGTTTCCACTCGGTTGGTTAAGTATCTCGGTTTGCTGCTGGGGGCTTCCTACAAAGCCAAGCATATTTTGCCTACGCATTTCATGTCTTTCTTTCCTCTCCCGGCGAGTGTCACTAACCATATTGAGAAGCTCCAGCATGATTTCTTGTGGAGTGGGCATGGCGAAGAGTTCAAATATCACTTGGTGAGTCGGTCTTAGGTTTGTTCACCTATCTTTGGGGGAGGGTTGGGTATTGGGAATTTGATGGTGTTTAATCATGCTTTCTTAGGTAAATGATTGTGGTACTATGGGCTTGAGAGAGAGGCTTGGTGGAGATTTGCACTTAAGTTTATGGGGGTGGGTGGTGTTTTCTTGAGCCTCCTGGAACGTTTGGAGTGAAGTTATGAAAGAATATTAGGAAATGATGGAAGAAATTTTCGAGATCCAAGGTTAGCTTTTAGCTTCTAAATGCAGCTTTCCCAGTTTTATTTGGTATTGCTAAGGCAAAGGATGCCTCTGTTGTGGCTCACTTGGAGTTTTTCGGTGGATCCAACCAATGGAATGTGAGCTTTGCTAGAGTAGCGCATGATTGGGAAGTGGATACCTTTGCCATTTTTCTTTTTAGGCGTTGCACTCAGCTAGAGTGAGAAGAGGAAGTGAAGATAAGTTGTAGTGGGTCCCCTCCAAAAGAGGGTTGTTTAAGGTCACATCCTTCTATTGCTCACTGGCTAGTACTGAAGGGTGCTACTTTTCTTGGAAGAGTGTGTGGCAGACTCGAGTTCTTTTGAGGGTGGCTTTTTTTGTGTGGTTGGTGGCTTTAGGTAAGATCCTCACCATGGATAATCTCAAGAAGCGACACATCATCATGATAGATAGATGTTGCATGTGAAAGAGAAATTGGGAGTTTGTTGACCACCTTCTTCATTGTGACATGCTTATGCCATTTGGATTGCCTTTTTTAGTCATTTTCTGTTATCCAAGGTCATGCCTAGACATATAATCAATCTGTTTGCCTGCTGGTGGACCTCTAGCAGTCTGCGAAGTGCTGCAGTGTGGAATATGGTGCTTACATGCCCTTTATGGTGTTTATGGAAGGAAAAGAATGACAAGTTTTGAGAACTGGGAAAGGAAGATGGAGGAGATTTTATCTATATTCTTCAAAACTTTGTAAATGTGGACAACTGCCTATGTTTCTCCTTTGTCGATTAGTTATAGTGGCTTCCTTGTTCTTTTTGCTTCTTCTAGTTAGGTGTTTTATTTTATATACTTCATATGTACTTGAGGTACTTTACGCTTTTAATGATATTAATCGATTACTTATCAAACAAAAAGTTATTCAAGACCGAAGAGGCAAGGGAGAAACATGATCTCCTATCACATCTCAAGACCAACTATCTTGTCCTCAACTCAGGAGACTATGATCGACTACACGGAAGCAGACAGATGTGCATAAGCGAGCAAGCATGCAAGTGCGCGCACACACACATATATATATAGTAAAGAGAGAGAGAGACAATTTAAGATATCAGTTGTTTGAAATTTAGGTGGGAAAAATATAGTTCACCTGGACCATTAAATTGAACCGATGAGCACTACTTGTAAGTTTGTGTTGAAACACCGTTGTATTACCAAGGGATGTGCTTGAATGCCTGCCAGATTGACGTGTAGTTGTTGGAGGGTAGGTGAGCATCCAATCATCAGCAGCAGCTAGAGCAGCAGTGCTCTCTTCAATTCTTTTTAAATTAGCATCTAGTGCTTGTTCAACACTGGGCCTAAAAAGCTTCAAGAGCACAGGACAAAGTGTTAAGCCCCGTGCTTCTAATAATGAACAATGACCTAATGCTATTTGAACACATTCTGCAGCAGCTCTTAACCCTCCGGCCGCTGCTGAAGAAGCTAATGCATGTCTTTTAACAAGAAGAGCAAAAGCCTCTGTTTGCTTTGTAGCCCACATCACGAGCTCAGAAGTATAAGCTGGTTCCTCACCAAAAATGGCCAATGAATCACTTGCAGCCTGAGCAATAGCAGAGAACACCAGCTGTGAGAGAGCAGCAGTATATGCTCCTCCATATGAGGTGCTTGATGGGCGAAGGCTTTGCATATTATACTGATATCTTTGTAAATGAGCATTCAGTAGCAAACTGTGAGCACGAGGGCCATCCCCAAGCCTTTTAAGAGCTGATATAGCTGCACGTAGCTCACCACCATGTGTGGAAGGCTGGCAAGCAGCTTCAGCGAGCTGATCAGCTAACTTTTGCCTGCATTCAATAATAGAAGTCTGTAGAGACACGAGTACAGCCGGGGTCAACGTTTTCATTTCTTTTGCTTCAGAAGCTACACGCTCTCCTTCATCAAGTGCAGCCAAGGCTTCATCCACTCTCCTCTCAGCTAACAGAACGTCCAAGAGATCAGGGAATTCTAATAACCATTTCTCCAGTTCTGAGGGTTCTCTATCTTCAGAAGTCAATAACTTGTTAACCTTATAACCTTCTGAAACAGAGATTGACAAGGAATCAACGTGGACACCCTCAGCTAAACCATGAATTAAAGCAGCCTGAGTAGATAGCAGGTTTCTGATGGAAGAAAGCTCCCCCTCTAAATCTGATATCTCTTTTGATGTGCTGTAAGATGTAAAGATTAGTCAAAAGACAAAAATACACTCAACCAATAATGTATCAGTTAACCCCAGAAACATGTACTCAAACATACTTTTGATTTCTATTAAGGTCTTAAGATTCAGGTCTGAACTGACAATAAGACAGGCATATATATGAAGTTAAGTAATTGAGATATCATTAAAAACGCAAAGTGCAACCCAGAAACACATGAAGTATAAAATCAAAACACCTATCTAGAAGGAGAAAAAAGAACAAGAAACATTTGAACATACTATAAGGAAAGAAAGCTAGAATCTTTATAATACCAAAATTGAAATTTTTTTTTTTTGGGCGGGGGGGATGAGGGGAGGGGGGGAGGTTACAACCACCATGACTGGGATCATATTGTTAATTTCTATTTATAATATAATTTGAAAAAACAACGTTTAAAACATTGACTGCTCGACTGCCACTTTATGATAAACTAATATCAATCTGAATACTCCAATTGGAACAGCCTCACTTCCCCTCATGCTACTTCTTTCAAGGCTCCAAATTTCTCATGGTGCATTGCTCTTTCTAAAAGATTTTACCTTTTTTATCTTATTCTTCATTGAAATAATTTTTAGCATTGGAAGAACATAAAAATTGAAAATTCGAAGATGTTAAATGACCACTACAGATATGAAGTGAATAATGCAGCACGTTGACATTAGGGGTAGCACCACGTAAGTAATGAGAGTTTACTCCAATTCTTGGATTCATATGGCATAATGGCATATACCATGAAAAAGGTCTTCAACTGGAAAGAGAAATACTGAAAACTCCTACCCTTTTTTTTTTTTGGCAATCTTACAAGTTTCATATACTCCTTAAATAAAGCACAAAAAGGATATTTCTAGAGATTGGTCAAAAGAAAGTGGTAAGCTGTAGGCTATGGCTTTGATGCCTGCATAAAGTATTGAAAGCTAGAGGAAGAATCATATGACTCAACTTGGTCATCCAAACATACAAACTAGTAGTTAGCAACAGTTTAACACCTTTGACCAAAGCAAGTCTTTACTTTTGAGTTATTAGCATAAATTGGTAGTTTTCTCACGCAACTTGGTTAAGAAGTCAAGGCCAAAGCAAAAAAACAGTGCTTATGCTGATCACAACATAATGAAAATTATGATACAACAAATAACAAATTTCCTGAAGGTTAATCCAATAAAAGCGTGTCAATTTGACAAGACTGTTGCTATTGTTAATCAACTAAGCAAACAAGCTCAGAAAATGCATTTAATAAACCACTTGATGTCATCTTGGCAACTTTTAGAGAACAATTAAACAAAAACTCACCGTATAAAGGCTGCATAATTAGCATAGACACTTCTACGCATTTCGTCGGCAGAAGCTTTTTTCAGATCCAATAGGTACGAACATAATTGCTTTATTTCCTATAAATAACAGCAGAAATCTATCATAAGAGGTTTCAAATATTATTTCAGATGGAAATTCTAGTTTCTTGAAATGTGGCATCAAGTTTATGAGACCAAATGTTAGCAACAGTGCAACATAATGTTAGCAACAGTGCAACATAATGTTAGCAACAATGCGACATCTGCAGTACATGTCAATTAGTCCATCTGCTCTAGTATAACAATCATTTTTTTATTTATAGGTAATATTAATTTCTAAAAAGCGCAAGGGGCGCAACCCATGTACACAAAAAGTATACAAAAGAGCCTACATATACAAGCTTTTAAGCTGAAAATGAAGCACATAAATTTAGGAATTCCGCAAGCATTGAAGCTTGCAATGAATGCCACAATACTCTCCTGGAGAAAAGTGTTTGAAGCACCCTTTTCTTCAACTCTATGAGTCCCAAGTTCACTGTCCTCAAAACTCCGTGCATCCCTTTCTCTCCATAAGCACCACATTACACGCAAATGAGCCACTCTCCAGATTTGCAGAACTGTAAGATTACCTCTCTGTCCTCTCCAACTTCCCAAACATTCCTTCATTCTACCCGGCATCACCCACGTAACACCAAACAGCTGAAAAACCATGTTCCATACCTCTATAGCAACTCCACAATGCAATAATAAATGATCTATAGATTCACCACTATTCATGCACATACAACACTACTGTCACTATAATGTTCTTCTTACGTAAATTGTCCAATGTTAATATTTTTCCCAGCACCGCCGTCCACACGAAAAAAGCCACTCTCAGAGGAGCTTTACTCTTCCAAATAATCTTCTAAGGGCCAACCACGGGTGCCAAATTAACCCTTACCCGATAGTATGACTTCCCCTCAAAATTCTCTCTCTTTGAAGGAATCCAACAAATTTTATCCACCCCACCATGCCTAACCTGTTGGGAATACAACAATTCGAAAAATCTCAAAACCTCGTCCAATTCCCAATCATGAATAGGTCGAGTAAACATTAGATTCCAATGAATAGCACCATTTATTGTATCCATATTGTCCTCCACCCATGCCTCATTTGCACATGCTATATTGAACAAGGCGGGAAACAAAATCTTCAATGGTAACTCTCCACACCACACATCCTACCAAAACAATACCCTAGAACCGTTTCCTACCTCAAACCGCACATGCTGCTTAAAATTATCCCAACCTCTTCGAATACATTTCCACACTCCCACCCCATAAGGTCCCCCTACATCCTTGGAGCACCAACCACCCCTCATCGTATCATATTTAACCTCTACTAATTTCCTCCACCAAGCATCTCCCTCATTGGCAAACCTCCACAACCATTTACCTAACAAAGCTCGATTGAGTTGAATCAAATTCCTTACCCCTAATCCCCCGCCTCCGTTGGCATGCAAACCTTGGACCATTTACCAAATGAAACTTGAAATCGACAAGAAATCTCTTTGTATTTTTTCTATACGCTTCACCACTCTCACTGGAATCTGAAACATAGATAAATAGTACGTTGGTATGTTAGAGAGCATACTTTTAATCATCGTTAGCCTACTACCCTTGGATAAATACATCCACTTCCACCTTGCCAACTTAGTCTCCATCTTCTCAATGACATTATTCCAAAAAGTTGGATCCTTATAATGAGCACCCAAAGGTAACCCCAAGTACGTAAACGGCATCGATTCCACTCCACACCCAAGTCTTCTTGACAAACCTTTCACATCTCCCACCTCACTTATAGGGACAATAACAAACTTTGACAAATTTATTTTCAAACCCGAAACCGCTTCAAAACACAGCAGCAAACATCTCAAATTACGTAGTTGTTCCACCTTTGCCTCGCAAAAGATAAGTGTGTCATCTGCGAATAATAAGTGCAACACTTCCATTACCTCAGAATGTCGCGATCCCACCGAAAATCCAGACATAAGATCTCTCCACTGTTGCATTCATCATCCTACTAAATGCCTCCATCACCATCACAAATAATAGTAGAGGGGAGAAAGGGTCCCCTTGTCTCACTCCTCGAGATCTACTAAAGAAATCTGCAAGCGTTCCATTAATGAGAACGGAAAAACGTACCGTAGAGACACAATGCTGAATTCAACCTCTCCATCTTTCCCCGAAATCGCCTCTCTCTAACATGTATAATAAGAAGTCCCAGATGACATAAACATAAGCCTTCTCCAAATCCAGCTTGCAAATAATACCTGGTTCCCCAGATCGCATCCGACTATCCACACATTCATTCACCATTAAAATAGAGTTCAGTATTTGCCTATCTAGAATAAACACATTCTGTGTATGTGACACAAGCTTCCCCAACACTGAGTTCAAACAACTAACCAAAACCTTCGAAATTATTTTATACACCTCACTTACAAGACTAATAGGGCGAAAATCCTTGATCTCCACCGCATCAACTTTCGTTGGAATAAGCGCAACAAATGTAGCATTAATACTCTTCTCAAATTTCCACTCTCATGAAATTCCTTGAAAACCGCCATCATGTCCTCCTTTACCACCTCCCAACATTTCTGAAAGAATGCCATAGTAAAGCCATCAGGTCCGGGTGCTTTGTCGCCCTTCAACTTCCTCACCACCTCCCAAACTTCATCTTCTTCAAATTCTCACTCCATCCACAATCTCTCCCTTTCATCAATGGAACTAAAATTTTCCATCAATGGAGCTAAAAGCCTGGTTGGTCTCCCCTGATACTATTCAGAATCTTTTATAAAAATGCACAATATGATCCTGTATAACTGCTGGATCCTCTGACCTGCTCCCACCCACCATCATGGCAGCAACTGTGTTATTTCGCCTATGCGAGTTGGCCAACCTATGAAGAACTTCGTATTCCGATTGCCCTCTTTCAACCACAATGCCCTAGATTTCTGCCTCCAGCTCACTTCTTGATAAAGAGTCCTCTCTAGGTTGTGAGAACACTCTTCTCGCTTAATTATCTCCTTCTCCATTAAAGCTCTACTTTCTGCAATGCGATCCAACTCACCCAATTCCTCCTCCAACTCCTTTTTCCGTTTCCCTATGTCCCCAAACACCTCCACATTCCATTTTTTGAGATCACCTTTCAGAGCTTTCAACTTTTGAGCCAACACATAACTCGAATTACCTTCAAAGTAATAAGAGTCCCACCACCTCTTTACCTGCTCCACGAAACCCTCCGCTTGTAACCACATATTCTCAAAACTAAAAGGTATTCGACCCCTTCTTCCCGGTCCACACTCCAATATCGCTGGAAAGTGGTCCGATAGTACCCAAGGAAGCCTTTTCTGACATACATCTGGAAAATATTCCTCCCATTCTGTAGATATCAAGAATCTATCTAGTCTGGACCCTGCACGCCGATTAGACCATATGAACTGCCCCCTACCATTGGGAGATCGATAAGCCCCTGCTCAAAAAGAAAATCGAAAAAATCAATCATTGCTTGCGAGTGTCTGGAAGCACGTAATCGTTCTCCAGGGTTTCAAACTACATTAAAATCCCCTCCCATACACCAAGGCCTTTCCCACACATTAATTAAACCACCAAGTTCATCCCATAGATTGCATCTAACGCCATCATCATTTGGCCCATAAACACCAACAAAAGCCCATTCGAAATTTTCTGTAACACTTCTGAATACACAAGTTACTACAAATCTCCCTACACATTCCTCAATCTTTTCCACCACTCGCCTATCCCACATTAATAATATACCTCCAGAGGCACCCGTAGATCCCAAGTATAGCCAATCAACATAAGTACACCCCCACACACTCCGAATCACCTCAATATTAATGACCTCCATTTTTGTCTCTTGCAAATACACAATATCCGCCTTCCACTCTCGTAACCTCCTCCTAATCTTCATTCTTTTCTCAGGCTCATTCATACCTCTCACATTCGACAAAATTATTTTTGGCTTCATTAACAATATTTACCAGCCCTCCCCTTTTCACTCACTTTAGATGGTCCCTTCACATTGTAATTCACCGTGCATTCCAACCGCTTTAATTTGCGATTTCCTCGATTCCCCAAGTTGTCACTCGCCTGTTGACCACTCCCACTCTCCTATTAGGTCTATTGGCCTCAATGGCAGTAAACAGAGCAAGCAAATCCTCGTCATGCCCATCATATGTTAGTCCCAAATCATGACAAAATTCTAAAACCCTCTCTAACACCCAATTTGGAGACACTGACTGAGCTCCTCCAATTGCTCCCATAATGGCCAATGGTTGAATATCCAGCATCTCTGTCCCCCCATCTCATCTACTGTCCCGACCCTCTCTATCATTGCATAATCCCCATCTACGTCGCCCAGACTCTTCTCTGCCTCCCTCTCCTCTCCCGCTTCTTCAACTCTCCCATTTTCAGTTTGCTTTGTAGGTTTCTCCACGGTCAAAACCGCCTCTCCGGCGATTTCTGTGCATCCTGCATCCTCATCTTGCGTTTCCTGACCCAAGAGCTGACCCATACCCTCTACAACGCCAATGAGTTCTGTTCCACCCTCTTTGGCCATATCTGCTTCAGTTCTGACTTGCCCAACTGAACACTCAGCCTCCATTCCTCATGTCGCCGCCTCTACGGCCATGAGAATTCCATTAATGGTTTTCCTCGAGTGGCCAACGCTCTTGTCGGCTTGTTCTGTGGCAGGTACAATGCTCCGGCGTCCTCTGACAATTCTCCAGCGGCTCCTCGGTTGCCAGTTGGTCCATACGATCCCCAATTTTTGGGTGCCATCGTACCTGTCGTCTGGGTAGGTGCCTACGAACGTAAATTTTACGATACCTATTTATGGGTTGTTGCCGAGTGGGCTTGCCAGCTGGGTCCATCAATTGTTTGGACTGAAATTGGCCAGGCCCATCCTCCTCCCCCCCTTGGCGCCCATTCCTTTAGCCCTTTCTCATCGTTGCCTTGACCCAACTGAATACCGTTCCCCTTATTCCCCTAGCCCATCTCCAGCTTAAGCAAACAGCAGGCTATTTCCTTTTGTAAGGAAAGTAACATCTCCTTAAGGCCATGCGTGATATCTTCCTTATTGCGAGGGGCCAGAATCTCCATTTGTTGCAAAGCGTGATCCCCGGCCGCGATCTCCATGGATTGCGCGCCTTCCTTAATCAATTTTGGAGCCCCCTCATCGGCTGCTTGGATTTGGAGATCGCCGGCCGTGACCTTTTCACCTACCACTGCCTCTGCATAGGATCGCCGATCATGGAGCCCCACCGGTGGCGTCACCTTGTGCACCCCACTCGTCTGTCCTAATGGTTTCTTCCCCTCCGGTGCACCAACAAGTGACTCCACTTCTCTTTGCTTCTCATAGTGCAACTTTAGCCTTTGCAATTGCAACCAACATGCTTCCCATCCCTTCCTGTAAGACCCCTCCGATATTATCACATAACTCCTCCGTCCTTTGCCTCCATATTCAGACAACTCCAAGAAATTTCCATGGGAATTCTTTCTTCTCTGCTTCACGTACACGAAGCAACCAAAACGAAACGTCCTCCAACTTTCACATACTAGCTCACTGTTTGTCAAATAATCCCATGCACTTACTAACCAGAAAATGGTCGGCCATGCCATGATCACTGATCGGGTTTTTCCTCTACTCTTCTCCGCCAGTTGAATGCCTGCTTGAACATTAGAACGAATCTCACACGATTTGGTTTTCACGTAGAAGTAACCTAGATAACCCATCTCATGGATCAAACTCGATGAAAAACCAAACGACAATACCTGAACACTGTTCAGAACGATCACACGCTCCATCAATGTGCCTCACGCGCCAATGGGGCGAGAGAACATTTCATGCTAATAGGATTTTGCTTCAGTATAACAATCATGCAGACTAATCACCTAGAAACTGCTTTCCTTTTGTGGTCTGGCAAAAACCAAAGTCAAAACAGTGTAAACAAGGAGAAAGTTTTCGAGAACAGTTCACCAGCTGATGCAGATTTCAAAAGGCTGAAGAAAGTCAACACAAATAACAAAAAAAAAATCTAAAAAATTGGTCCAAGTATGACAAGGAACTTACAAAATCATTCATGGGTTGCTTACGGCTTGAACTTGAGCCTAATAGGTTCTTCTTTTAGTTTTATTTGGGGTTTTTTTTTTCTTTTTTTTTTCAGCGCTTTAAGGTAATTTCTAGAATTCTCTAGATAAAGGCTATATAGTGGTTGCCAATGGGTTATTTCTTTATTAGTTCCTAATCTAGCTTTGATTGTGTACAGACACTGCCAAAAAAAAAAAGATCTAACAATAATATTTGATGCAGGAGCATTTAAGCCTAAAGCAAAGAAGGCCCCCTAGTCAGGTTCATTAGCTATTTCAAGACTAGTATTTTGTTATTATGTTATGCTTTCTATTATTATGTTTTTAGTATTTTAAACCAATTCTGACTTAGCCAAGACCCCACAGAGAAAACTGAGAAAAGACCCCATCAACAATTGCAGTAAGCATTTTACTAAAGGCCTCGTAACAAGGAGGTCTTAGTGTCAGACTACATGGACCTCTCTGCTTCGCACTTAAATTGGAATCCAAGCTTCATTTAGAGCAGCTCAGGAATGGGAACCTGATTCTCTTGATTGCTTTCTCAACCTTTTATAGTGAAAACCCTCCAGGAGAAGTGGATAGTATGGTGTGGACTCCTTCTAGATGCCATGGCTTTACAGTGAAAAGTTATTATAATTTGCTTCATTTCGGTGAGCAAAGTGCTTTCCCCTACAAAAGTATTTGGAAGGTGAAGGCCCTCTCCTTGCATTGCTCTCTTTTTATGGAAAGCAACAATGGGTCGTATCCTTACTGTGGATAATCTCATAAGGCAGGGATTCCATCTAGTTAACTAGTGTTGCATTTGCAAAAAGAATGAGGAATCCATTAATCATCTTTACATCCATTGCAAGTAATCTGCTGACCTCTAATTTTTATTACTCATAATATATATATATAAATTGTCTGGCTCCGCCAATTCATATTTTTTGATAAATATATATATTTTTTGATATATATATATATATATATATATATATATATATATATATATATAACGAATAGGAAAGGTGACAAAGGGTCTCTATGTCGCAACCCATGGAAGCTACTAAAGAAGCCAAATGGATTGCCATTCACCAGAACGGAGAAGTGCACCGAAGAGATGCAATGCGCTACCAAGGGTACCATTTCTCCCCTAATCCATACCTTCTCAACAAATACATTAAAAACTCACAATTGACATGATCATAGGCCTTCTCAATATCCAGCTTGCAAAGCACCTATAGTTCACCAAATCTGGTCATACTATCCAAACATTCATTTGCCATAAAGCACTGAATCAAGGATTTTCCTACCTTTAACAAAGGCATTCTGGGACTTCGAAATAATATTCTCAACTACCATTCCCAACCTATTGGTAAGGACTTTGGCAATGATTTTATTAACTCCACTCACAAGACTAACATGCCAGAAATCCTTAAGATCAATAGTCCCCCCTAGATTTCTTTGGGATGAGAGATATGAACATGGCATTAAGGCTTCTTTCAAACTTACTAAAAGCATGGAAGTCTTGAAACACCCTCATAATGTCTGTCTTGATCACATCTAATGAGTGGGGGAATGTTATCTAGCTTTTCTATAGGGACAAGGTTTGATATATCTCACCTCTTATTTGCGAAAGATACTTTGATTTTTAGTGGGTCCAACCCGGATCACCTTCATCATCTGCAATGCTTGTTTTTATGTTTTGAACTCATCTCAGGCTTGAAGGTCAATTTGGCTAAGTCAGAATTAGTTCCTATGGGTAATGTTGCTGATGTGGATGGATTGGCTGACATTATGGGTAGTGGGGTTTCTCCTTTACCTTTGAAGTATCTCAGTTTCTATTAGAGGACTCCTACAAGGCTAAGTCTATTTGGAACAGCATTGTCGAAAAGATTGAGAGTTGGTTGGCTAGTTGGAAAATGATATACTTGTCTAAGGGTGAGGGTGATAGGGTCACCCTTATTAAGAGTACACTTTCGAATTTATCTATGTACTTCATGTCCCTCTTTCCTCTCCCTCCAGGTGTTATTAATTGTGTTGAGAAGTTTTAGCGTAATTTTTTATGGAGTGGGCCAGGCGAAGAGTTCAAATATCACCTGGTAAGTTGATCCAAGGTACAATCTTTCGTCTTGAAGGGAGGGCAGGGGTCCGAAACTACTTGTTATTTAATTGTGCTCTGTTAGGGAAATGTCTTTGGGCTATTTGCATTAGAGAGATGCTTGGTGGAGAGTTTTAATGGACTTTAAATTTAATAATTTGTGGGGTGGATGGTGTTCTAATGAGCTTCATGGGACGTATGGATTGGGGGGTTCCCCAGCTATACTAGATTTGAGGTAAGAGATAGCAACAAGGTCGATTTCTGGAATGATTTGTAGTGAGGGAAGTTGGCCCTTAACGCCTTTCCAGATTTATATGGCATCACTTGTGCAAAGGATGCTTATGTTGTGGCTCATTTGGAGATTTCAGGTGGTTCCAATTCAAGGAATGTAAGCTTTGTAAGAACGGCTCATGATTGGGAAGTGGATCTCTTTGCCTCGTTCTTCATGGCATTGTATTCAGCTAGAGTGAGAGGAGTAGGTGAAGACAAGCTTTGGTGGGTTCCCTCCAAACGAGGTTTGTTCGCTGTTAGATCCTACTACAGTGTCTTGACTCACAATGATAGCTCTCATTTCTCTTGGAAGTGTGTTTGGCGGACTAAGGTTCCTTTTTTTTGAGGTGGCCTCTTTTGCTTGGTCAGCGACCCTAGGTAATATCCTTACCATGGACAATTTGAGAAAACAATATATCGTTGGTTTAATAGGTGTTGTATATGTAAAAGGAATGAAAAGTCCGTGGACCACTTGTTCTTCTCTATTGTGAGATTGTCAGAGCCTTATAGGACATGTTCTTCAGTCAATTTAGGTTGTCTTGGAAAGACAATTAGTCGAGTTATATACATGTTGGTAGACTGCTGGTAGCGCTCGGAGTACTATTGTGTGGAGGATTGTGGCTTTATGTCTATTGTGGTATCTATAGAGGGAAAAGAATTACAGAAGTTTTGAGGACCGGGAGAGGACTTTGGAGGAGATTATTAAGGCTTTACTTTTCTATACTTTATATCTTTGGGCAGCTGCTTTTAATTCTCCTTTGATGATTGGTTATCATGATTTCTTTGCTCTTTTTCTCCCTTTTTTTTTTTTTTTTTTTTTTTTTTTCTCTTGTATACTTCATAATTACTTGGGATGCCTTACGCTTTTAATGATATTTTGATTACTTAATCAATAAATAAAAAGTACAAAGATACAAGTCCAACTGATAGTGTGATTTCCCATTGTGTTTTGGTTTGTACTAGTTAGGTAACTTTAAGCGCTTCACTTGGATTTCAATGGTCATGTACAATACGATTCAAAAATGCTAAAATGACCAAAATTCCGGCAGGATACATAAAATAGTTATGTGTTTGTCCATACGATCATATTCAGTTCCATTCAAAAACAAATAGCTTTTCACCAACGCTGAAAACAAAATTCGGATTATATCTTTAATTGTAACATTTTCAGTCCGTCTTAGAACCAAGATTGGATATAATGCATCGAAAACTCTTTTTAGCACATTTTCCTGAAAAGGGCCGATGCTAGAGAAATTTCCGCAAAGATTGGAACAAACTTCCAGAGATATCATGTTCAGCTTCTTTAACTTGTTTCAATAGAATCAAGGGGCTTTAAAATCAAAACCAAAGACGCTCAATTTCTTCCAAAAGAAACTGCTTTCAGAATTTGTTGGTATAAAAATCGAACCAATATTCTATTCCAAAAGCAAATTCATAGAATCACTGCAATTGAAATCACTTATATGCTCATGTATATTTTAAGCCTTTCAACAAACAAAGTAAATTCCATTTCCATAGTAGCTCTTAAATAATAAAATTAACAAAAGAAAAAAGAATGAAGAAACTTGATTATTCCAGAAATTCAATTCCTCTTCTTTATATTGATCCCACGTTTTCTCAGAAACTAAACAGATAGGGAAGAGAAAGAAATCAGACGAACCTTGTCGTTGAGAGAGCAGCGAGACTGGACGAAGGCATCGGCATCAAATTTGTCGGACTTGAAGAAACTGAGACCCTCCTCAAGTTTCACGCCGTTCTCCTTCGCCGCCGGCGGGCCTCTAGCCCTACCCGTCTTCGCCGTAGCCATTAGAAATCCCCTTCGTATCAGGTCGGATCAGCAGCAAAGCTCGAGGGCCTAGATGCTAGATCCGAGGCTAAAATTGATACTTCGTATTATTTGTCTGTGACGGAAGCGAAAGCCAGTACGGCACGATTCACCTCTCTATCTCTGATGCCAGCCTAATTTTTATTTTTTATTTTTTTTCCTTCAATTGAAGTTAGTTGTCGAGTCGTTGGGTTGGCTTTGACGATTAAGTGGATTGCACAGTAGTTCTATAATTCTATTATTAAAAAAATATAAAATTTAGTGCATTAACCATTTTTCGTATACTCAATCAATGAACTTATAATTAAATTTGTGTAGAACTCACGTAAATTTATAAATTCAATATTAAAGCCAGTGGAATTTCAAAAAGAAATTGTTGAGAGATAGTTGAGAAAATTATATGTTATCATGCCTCTTTCATACTAGGATAGAGTTTTCTTGTGAGAAGCACATGCTTTTTTTTAAAAAAAAAATTCTCATCTTCGTTAATCAAAATTAAGCTGAAATCATTTGCTCTTTTTGAACAATATCACGGATCCCTCCAAACTTGATCTATGACACTTCTAATAGTTAACTTCACTAATAGATGGGCTACAATATTTATATTCCATCGTACATGGTTAGGTTTCCAATTTGATTGAGAATTCAAAATCAATTTAGCATCCTCTATTAGTTGACTATACCTACTCTCATTTTGCTCCTCATTTTGTAGCGCCATGATAATTGTCTGTGCATCTCCTTCTAGAATTACATTGCTCACTCTCATTTCTTTGCATAATTGGGTTGCATCGACCATGACCATTGACTTAGCAGTAGTCGGATCTAAACAACCCCTTCGCGTGAAGCTCCTTGCTACAACGGCATTTCCTTCATTATCTCTGATAATTAAACCCGCTCCCATCATACCATTTTTGGCATCAACGGTTGCATCACAATTGATTTTATACCACCCTTTAGGAGGTCTCGTCCACTTCTGAATTGTCTCCTCACTGTTGGTGTCTTCCACAATCTTTGATTCATTACACCGCGTGAAATCCTCCACAACCATAGATGCCATCCTACCCACTTCATTTGGAGGAGTGAAATAACCTTCATGTATCCACCTATTTTTGCGAAACTAGAATTTTCTCGCTCTTTCCATAAAAATAGTGAATTCTTCTCTCACTTTTCTGGTATATTCCCTCCGCCAACAACAAAAAAATCAGAGGATAGTGGAATAAATTTCTGAAATATATGTGATCCCCCACTCCATACATCCATCAAAGATGAGCATGCCCATAGTATATGGAAAGTAGTTTCAGCATCTAGCCCACATATCGGATATTGTGCAAATTTTAATACTCGCAAGTGTACAAATCATTTGCAATATAATGTTTTGCAAGTACGAGGTCGAACCCAAATGAAATTGTATTTTTGAAAGAACAATTTATATCTAAACTAATTAAATTCTAATCTAATTCCAAAAGGGTTTTGAGTTTTGGTTTTTAAAAATTAAAAGACAAACATAAACTAATTAAAATAAACTAAGAGATAAAATACTAAGATTTGGGAATCCACACTCACCGAATCATAACAACATACTTCCATGTTTATCAATATTAATCTGAAGTTCTCACAATTAAAATCTTAGATATGTTTTACTATGCTTCAAACAATTAATCAAAATCATCACATGTATCCATTCATTGCTCAAATCACAAGAGGAATCCAATATCAATTAAATCATTAGATGTATCCGTAAATCACAAAAAATATTCAATCTTAATTGAAACACCAAATGTATCCGTCGAACAAATCATAAGGGATATCCAATTATTTAGGCAAATAAAATCAAGCAATTAATTATGTGAAATTATCTTAAATCATCAAGTGTATTCTTGAATCACAAAAGATATCCAAAAATCACTCACATTAAAAAGAAGTAAAACAATTGAAATATTAAACCTAATAAAATCAGATAAATAAAGACTTACATAAAAGTATTGATGTTCTTTATTGGTG
Organism: Corylus avellana; assembly: GCF_965113065.1. NCBI lineage: Eukaryota > Viridiplantae > Streptophyta > Magnoliopsida > Fagales > Betulaceae > Corylus > Corylus avellana. The sequence goes on along the minus strand of NC_142495.1, from coordinate 16,425,620 downwards.
AGGCTTCATCCCCAACCTTAGTTGAAAATTTAGCTCCACATAAAAATACAACATAAATCTAAAGAAAACCTAAACTAAAAAGAGAAAAACTGTAGAATTTTGCTCTCTGGAATTCTATATCTTTTCTTGAATGCAAAGAAGTCTATTTATAGGCTTAGGAAAGTCCTAGAAGCCCCATTAAACCTAGATAATTCGGAGTCTGTCTCCCAGTCAAAATAGAAGTTTGAAATCGGAATAGGATTTGTCCAGATTTATGTCATTTTGTTACGGATCAATTTTGGCATAGTAACCGTCCGAATTAGGAAAATTCTATTTCATAAATAATTGTATTATTTTGAGTTAGCTTTCCAATGCCACTTGAATCACTTCAATCCGATATTTGAGCGGAAAATTATGGTAAAAATACTTAGACTTGTGCAGAATCTGAATTTAAATCCAATCCGAAAATTTGTCCAATCTGAACTTTAATCCGATTTAACATTTTCTTGGATTTGGTTAGACTTAACCACCTCATCCAGATCTTCTCAAAGTATGCTTTCTTCCAAACTTTGCATTTTTCCCTTTAAAGTTGTAGTTTTTCTTTAATAACCTACAAAACACTAAAAATACAAAACTAACACAACATATTAAATAACGACACAGCTAATTTTTCCCTTTAAAGCTGTAGTTTTTCTTTAATAACCTACAAAACACTAAAAACACAAAACTAACACAAAATATTAAATAACGACACAGCTAAAGGATTAACTAATGTAAATAAAGGGGTCCAAATATGCAATATTTGACACTTATCAAACACTCTCAAACTTACATTTTGCTAGTTCCTTAGCAAAACAAAATGAAAAATAAAATGAAAGCAAGAAACATAAATCCTCTTTCGTGGGAGAGACGATTGCATTTAGCATATGCAACAAGCCTTTTAAATCCCTAGACATCCCTAGTGGACAAGTGAAGTCTCGTGAGGGCTTAACAGAAATGATATCCACAAACATTGTGCACTATGTTGTTAACAATAAAGAAGTTTCACATAAACCATAGTTCTTATTCATGAGCAAACTTAAAAAGACAAACACCATCATCACAGTCAAAAGGAAATCCAGAATCAAATCACTCATAAATAGACAATTTAGACCTCATATGTTCTGAAAAGTGTAAAGTGTAATTAACATACAATCATGAAGCTTTCAGCCTAAACTCAAGACAAGTTCCATAAAATTTGTAAAAATCTCTATCAAATGAAAAAACCAAGGCAAGATATGCAATTTTTTTTTAAAATTTTTTTCACAGGCTCTGCAATGTCTAACTCCCTTTAGCTTTTTAATTAACCCATGTAACAACTGTTAGGCCAATAACTCCCAAGCTAGTTAGCTTTAGGGCACTAGATGTAAAACATCCCTAAGGGCTTATTAACTTAAGTCAAAAAGGCTATGAAGTCAGATTAGCTATATGATAAATCAACACTGAACTTCACACCTTTTGGCGCGAACACTCAATGCTTAATGAGGCAAGAGGTCCGGTTACTCAGTGGAAAACTCAACATGATCTTTCTTTTCTTTTTTCCTTCTCTTATTTATTTTTAAATATCTTGCAAGCCAATGGTTATTCATCAATAGGTCATCCAGCAAATCTTAAAGAGAACAAGCTTAAGCTCAAACATCATACCTCACAGAAAACATTCCTATGTGCTCATAAAAATTTATCTCAAAACAAGTAAAATCTCTTTTACCCAAAAATAAGTCAAAGAACTCAGACTCCTAATGACATAATGATGTGTTCAACCCTTTAAGCAAGCTAATGAAATGCAAACAATAGTTACAGTTTAACTCAAACTTGACAAAAACATAGCATAATTTTTTTTTTTTTCAAAATTTTTAACACAAAAAGACAAATAAAAATAAACAAATAAGAACAAAAATAAATAGACAAAGTGCTTTTCCATACCCCCAAACTTGAATTACACATTGCCCTCAATGTGTAGCATAGAAATACATTACCGGAAGTAAGGAAACATCAAAGGGTGAAAAAGGCCAGGGTGTCCCCCAAACTTAAACAACAAAACACCTGTCAGCAAAACTAACAGCAATATTTTTTTTTATAGAAAAAAACATCAAAAGATTAATTGCTGTTAGAAACAAAAACAAATAAAAATAACATTTAATGAAAAAGGAAAGAAAGAATTTGTGAAGTGAAGTGCAGAAAATAAATTGGAGGAGAAAACTTCACAGTACTTCTCCCTATCATGCGAATGTCCAACCAATCCCTTCCACCCCTTCTTGTTCAAAACTTCATACCCCTCTAGAATGATATTTCACCATCTTATGTAGAATTACTTGCTTCGAAGGATCTTCTTAGGAAAGTGGTTCCTAGATTTGTGTGCTTGTGTGCACAAGTCCTTGAGCATCTTGACATAAGATGGCTCTTTGAGACATTCAGGCGATGAAGCTTTGGGCTTTTGATATATCTCAAGAGGGACAGTGATACAGACAGGAGCTTCAGTACTCACTTCCATGTCATTGGGTAGATCAGGATCTGTTGGTGGCTCACTGTTCTCATGGTGCTCAACTTGCTCTGCGTACTCCTCTTTGTTATCCACAATTTCGTCATCTTTAGGAAGATAATTTCTTATAGCACTTTCTTCTCTTTCAAAGTTGGAGGTGGCTTGGACATGCTCATGATAAGAATTTACGTACTCATCATCATCAATCATGTAGTGTCCTTGAGCCATTAGTTGACCTTGAAGCTCTTCTTCCTCATTGTTATCTTCTATGCTCTCATTGTCCCAATATTGAGTCATTAGCTCAAGTTGATATTCAGATGGATGTTCATTCTCACTCTGGCCAATCCATTCTTCCATCCCTACGATAGCATGAGTATTGGCATCTTTGAGCTCTTGATTGAATTGACGCAATTCTTATTTCATTTGGGAGTTGAGCGAGTTGGACTGGTCAACTTTTTCTATTAATGTTTTCATCGTGTCTTCCAGTGATGACTGTGGTGTAGGTTGTAGCATTGGAGTGGTAGACTAATAAACAGGAGGTTGAGCTTGATGATCGAACTGTGGATATTCTGAATGGTGTAATTCATCAAATTGGTGAGTATAATTTCCTGTAGCCTGACCTTCCCATGAGAAATTAGATAAGTTGCTCCAGTCTGGGTTGTAATAATTAGAATTTGAATTAAACCTTGGACTGGTGAAACTGTTGTTCATTTGCTCTTATGGAAAATTAGAAGCGTGTCCTCATGATGGACAATCACTATAATGATGATAAGGATTGGAGCAGTATGAACATGGCTCATGCGGGTAAAAATTTTGAGGGTAGTTGGTAGGAGTTGGTGTTCTATAACTAGGAGATGCATTAAAATCATTAAAATGAAAATTCATGCTTCCCCCTCACATTTTAGCATGTAGATATTCCACATAAAACATTAACCAATTTATTATTATTATTATTATAGGGAAATTATATATAAACTCCTTAGGTCAACGCGTTTTTATTAAAAACTCCTTAGTTTTTTTTTTTTTTTTTTTTTTTTTTTTTTTTTTTTTTCGAAAATTAACTCCTTGGGTCAATTGAAACTACAATAAACTCCCTACCGTCAAAAATTTTTAACAGTCGTTAGTGCTACTCAAAACTCTCCGTTTTACCTCATTAAAATATTAATTTTTTATTAATTTAATTTAAAAAAATTAAATCTTAAAAAAAAAAAAAATGAAGGGTGGGGGTGGCCGTAAGCCACCCCAGGAGTGGTGTGCCCACCCCTGGGTTGGCTTGCGCCCACCCCCAGTTGGTTTGGGGTGGCTCGCAGCCACCCCTTTCCACCCATGGGGTGGCCGCGAGCCTCCTTAGGGGTGGCTTGCGGCCACACCCATGTGGTTTTGGGTGGCTCGCGGCCACCCATAACCACCCATGGGGTGGCTCGCGGCCACCCCATTGAGGGTTTGGAGTGGCCTACAGGCTACCCCTCCACCCATAGGGTGGCTCGCGGCCACCCCATAGGTGGAAAGGGGTGGCCGTGAGCCACCCCAAACCACCCAAGGGGTGGTTCGAGCCAACCCATGGGTGGTTATGGGTGGCTTGCGGCCACCCCCAGGTAGGGCTTGCTGGGGGGAGGGGGGCGGGGTGGCCAAGGGTGGCGCACCCTTCAATTTTTTTTAAAAAAATATTTAACTTTTTAAATTAAATTAATAAAAAATTAATATTTTAATGAGGTAAAACGAGGAGTTTTGAGTAGCACTAACGACTGTTAAAAATTTTTGACGGTAGAGAGTTTATTGTAGTTTCGATTGACTCAGGGAGTCAATTTCCGAAAAAAAACACCTAGGGAGTTTTTAATAAAAGAACGTTGACCTAAGGAGTTTATATATAATTTCCCATATATATATATATATGAGGAATTCATGAAAATAGGAATTAATCAAGTTAAGCAACACAATATGATTATCACAAAGGCTCCAATATTGAAATATTAAATAAAAATAATTAGGGCTTCAATTTAGCCCTCCTTAAGAGTTAGTTACACATAATTAAAATAAAAAGAAAAGAGAAGGTAAAGAAAGAACCAAAAACCGCTCCTAGAAGTAGCCTCCAAATTCCTCTCCCCAAGTCGTGCCTCTCCTAAGGATGTTCCAAGGATGATTTTAATTGTGAGGCTTAGAGATCTATTTATAGGGCTTAGGAGAGTCCTAGAAGCCCTAGTAATCTTAGGAATTTCTGAAATTTAAGTCCAAGTCCAATTAGGATAAAGAAAACCCAAGTCCAAATCGGAATAGGATTCGCCCAGAATTGCCGTCTTAACTTGCGGCGCGATTTTGCCCTTTCGACGCTCTGAATTGGGAAAATGATATTTCATAATTATTTGTATAATTTTGAGTTAGCTTTCCAATGCTTCTTGAATTACCTCAATCGGATATTTGAACTGAAAGTTATGGTCAAAATACTGAGAGGTATGCAGAATCCAATTTTGCCTCCAATCCGATTTTGACTATTATTTGAGAAATTCCGATTTACTCATTTCCTTTATTTGATTAAACTTAACCATGATTGGCTAAGCTTAACCATATCTTCTAGGTCTTCCCAATTTGCCCTTTAAACGTGGAATTTTTCCAGAAACGCTTTCTTTTCTTCCAAAAACCTATAAAATAAAGAAAATACAAAAATGAAGTAAAATGGCATAAATTAACCAAACTAAAGGATGAATACATATAAGTTAAGGGCTAAAAATATGAATATTTTGGCAGTTAACAGCCTCAAATTGTGGATAACCATGAGGACGAAGAAAAAAAGGAGCAAATTGAGCCCCCCGCCAACTTCAAATTTGTCCAATGACAAGGAAGTGAGTATTGAAGCTCCTTCCTTCATCACCATCCCTCTTGAGACACTTCATGAACCCCAAGTTTCAGTTCTTCAATGTCTCAAAGAGCCATCCTATGTTGAGATCTTCAAGGAAGCATGCACACAAGGTCACAAATATAGGAATTATGTTCCTAAGAAGATCGTCCAAAGCAAGAAAGTGGGCTACATAAGATGGTGAAACATTCTTCCAAGGGCTATCAAATTCTAAAAAAGAAAGGGTTGAAGGGATTGGTTGGACATTCAAATGATCGGGGCAAATGCAGTATTTTTTTTTTCTTTTTTACTTTCCACACTTCATTTTTGAGTTCTTTTTCTTGTGTCATTTTATTTCTTGTCATTTTATTTTTTATTTTTGACAGCAATTAACCTTTTGATGTTTGTTTCTGTGAGAAAATATTGCTGTCAGTTTTGTTGACAGGTGTTTTGATGTTCAAGTTTGGGGGACGCCCTCGCCTTTTTTACACCTTGATGTTCCATACCTCTGGTAATACATTTCTTTACTACACATTGAGGGCAATGTGTAATTCAAGTTTGGGGGTATGGAAAGACATTTCTCTTTTGTTTGTTTTTATTTGTTTTTGTATTTTTTTTTTATCTGTCAAAAAAAAAAAAAAAATTGCTATGTTGTTATTGAGTGTGAGTTACACCGTAACTGTGGTTTGCATGTCATTGGTTTGTTTAAATCTTGAATCCATCATCATCATTAGGAATTTGATTCTTTTGACTCATGTTTGGATTAGAGAGACTTCACATGTTTGAGTTGACCATCACAAGCACATTAGCATAGAGTCTGTGAGGTATGAGATGTGAAATGATTAGTGTGTGTCTTGAGATTTGTAGGATGAATTGTTGATGAATAACCTTGGCTTGAATACTAATAATAATAATAATAAAAATCATTTTGAGTTTCTCATTGAGTAACCGGACCTCTTGCCTCACTAAGTATTAAATGTTCTCATAAAAAGACGTAAAAGTCAATTTGGTTGATTGTATGGCTAGTTGGGCTTCGTAGCCTTTTTGACTTGAGTCATTAAGCCCTTAGGGATGTTTCTACATCTAATGCCCTAAAACCATTTGGTTTGGGAGCCATTGACTCAACACTCATTACATAGGTTAATTAGAAAGCTTAAGGGGGCCAAGCATTGTATAACCTACAGACACACACAAAAAAAAAAAAAAAAAAAAAAAAAACAAAACAAAACAAATTTGATTTAAGCCTTGGTTGTTTTCATCTGAAAGAATTCCTATGAATTTTGAGGTTCACAAAACTTTGAGAAAAATTGAAGCCTCATGATTGTTTGTTAATATCACTTTACACTAATTGGAGCATGTGTTGTCTCAAATTTCCATCTATAAGTGAATTGATTGTGGATATCTTGATGATGTGATTGTGGTGTTCATTTTGTTAAACCTGCTTATGAGGTAAAAACCATGTGTTTGTGTGGAAGTTCATGTTTGTCAATAACATAGTGCTAAAAATGTTTGTGGGTATCATTGCTGTTTAAAAGGCTTGTTGCATATGCTAAATCTAATCGTCTCTCACACAACAGCAGACTTATGTTTCATGCTTTGATTTTGTTTTGCTAAGGAACTAGCAAAATGTAAGTTCAGGGGTATTTGTTGAGTGCCAAATATTGCATATTTGGACCCCTTAATTTAGTTATGTTATTTTTCGATGTTTGTGTTAGTTTTGGTGTCTTAGCATTTTGTAGGTTATTAAGAGAAAACTGCAGCTTTAAGGTGAAAATGTCAGGAAGTGGAAACAAGTGCATTTTTGGAATTAAGATCGAGCGTACACTTCTAAGCTCGATCAAATATAAGTTAAGAGCTAAAATATGAATATTTTGGCATTTATCAGTTGACATATGCTGAAGAAGTCTATCGAAGGGTCAGTAAAGGAAGTTGCTGCTTGAAGATGGTCATAGTGGAGAGAAGCTGGGAGGTTTGTTATTCTTACTAAGTTTATTGATACTCAAGGGTGTGGGTATTGTCTATCCTAGAACTGCGAATCTTCTTTTAGTGGTTTCACATTGAGGTGCTCAAGGGTTTTTCACTTCGTAAACAAAATCTGTGTTGTGGTTTTGGTTGTTTGATTTTTCCGCTGTGCATGTTTAGTACTTGATGAGATGGCTTAGTTTTTTTGCTGTTGAGATTTTGGTTATAAGGGGTAGAACACGATCTGTATAAACTATCAATGATGGTTGTATAACTGTGAGAATTGATCTTAATGTTTATATTCAATCATTATGAAATTTTTCTCTTGTCCTAGAAAGCTTTTTATATTGACTGAACTCAATCCTTCATAAAATTTTCTGTGATTATATGAATGATTGTTATACAATGGTTTTAATTGACACATGATCAATAGGATTTGATAGGCCATGCTTAGGGAATGCGAATTTGTCTACACCCTAGTTTAATGTAATTTAGGTAGATAATTCATACTAGCCTAAGATGAGTTATGCTTATCCATTGATTGTGTGTAACTTAAGATATTTGATAGTCCATACCGAGGAAAGATGAATCGTACCGCATCTAGAGGTTAGGTAGACGGTCTGTGCCAACCAAAGATGGATTATACTTATTTCTTAATTATGGTAATTTCTTGACTACTAGAGTGAGACGAGCCCTTTATCATACATAGTATGAATTTTTCTTATTAATTTATGATTGACAATTGTTATGTGATTAGTGGTGAAATCAACCTCCTATTCTCTCTCTCATCACAATCTACTATTACCTTTACTTTTATGCATTTAGTTTCCAAACAAAAAATAATAATTATCTTTTGAATTGAGTTATATTTGATCTTAACAAGCTTGATAATAATACCTGCACAGTCCTTGAGGTTCGACACCCTCTATATAGCCATATCCTATAGGAATTCATTCTATTGCGAGTGGTTATTTTATTATTGATATTTTTGCACACAAAAAAGACCACAATATTTTAACTCACGAAGAACAAAAGTTTAAGATTTGAAGAGCCAAGTAAGGGCCCATACTCTCTTGGTTATTATCAGTCATTGGTGAGAAGATCTAGAGGTATCTACATCCCTGAGATCTATCGTGTTCTTGAAGAAAGAAGAACTTGTTCTTTGTATTCTTGAACAAGAAAGAATATGTTCTTGTAGAAGCAAAAAAGATTTTTGCCCAAAGCCAGGAGTGGTCATTGATATCCAAGTAAGTGTTCTTCGTTCTTGCAATTTAATTTTAAATAGAAATTGTTCTTCATAAATGATTCTTGGCATGAGAATTCGATTCCTTCTGCTGTGCAAAATTTTGATTTGCAATCCTATTCCCAACACGTGCAATATTCAGGGTACCGGTATTGTTTTACAAGTCCTTTGGAACAGCACCAACTTTGCTGAGAATGGGTAATGTCTCGGGTAGACCATACAAGATATCTATGGGTATTATAGAGCATTATTTCCTTGCATTTGAAAATGTTGGTGCTTGTTGCTCGAATTATGCCTATACCTCTCAAAACTAAAACTACATTTTTCAGGATATAGTAATAGAGGCAACACTTGTTATATTTTTGAAAACCCACGTTGTTTATTCTAGTATATAATTTGTAGCTTGTAAGCTCATTCCATACTCAACTGAAATGTTTACTTACTAAGTCATAGACTTACACAGTATATTGCGGTTAAGTAGGTTGGCGATAGTGAGTGTAAGACAGTTTCTTAGGATGAAGATGCTAGGCGAATGATTCGCAATACTAGGTTTGTCTGGCTGTTTTTATTATGGTTGGAAGCTCCGGGCCTATGATTGATGATAACACATGTGTAGCTTATGGTTATAATAATTTCAGATCTTCTATTTTTACCTTCCACTTACTTACACTGAATTATTAACGAGCGATCCCCTTGGTTAGTTACTAGTTAACTACACTAGAGGAATTACCAATAACCCTACTAAGATAGATGGAATTAACCAACCTAATTTTGGGGTACATTCTAAGGTTTTCATCGAATGTTTGGTGTACTACCTTCAAAGGTTCGAGTCTAGGTTTCATCGAACGTTCTAGGTACTTCTCGAACGTTTGGTCAGAAACAATTTAAAATTGATATTTGGTCTTTTGCATAAAATGATTTTTAAGCCTTTTTAAACTGTGGGTGTTTTATAAAAAGGGACTAATATGGATAAATACATTTATTTTTATTATAATAATTATTCGGGCTTGATAAGTGCCAAAATATTCATATTTTAGCCCTTAACTTATATTTGTTAATTCCTTAGTTTTGTTAGTTTATGCTATTTTATTTTCTTTTTGTATTTTCTTTGTTTTATAGGTTTATGGATGAAAAGAAAGCGTTTCCGGAAATGTTACAAGCTTAAAGGGCAAATTGGGAAGACCTAGAAGATATGGTTAAGCTTAACCAATTATGGTTAAGTTTAACCAAATAAAGGAAAATATTAGATCGGAATTTCTCAAATTGGAGTCAAAATCGGATTGGATTCAAAATTGGATTCTGCACATGTCCTGGTATTTTGATCATAACGTTCATCTCAAATATCCGATTGAGGTTATTCAAGTGGCATTGGAAATCTAACTCAAAATTATACATATTATTGTGCAATAGAATTTTTCTAATTCGGATCGCTGCTATGCCAAAATCACCCCACAACATAGGAATGCAATTTTGGACGAATCCTATTCCGATTTGGACTTAGGTTTTCTTTATCCTAGTTGGACTAGGACTTAAATCTCCTAATTTCCTAGGATTACTAGGGCTTCTAGACTCTCCTAAGCCCTATAAATAGACCTCTAAGCCTCACAATTCAATAGACAATTTCAAGGAGACAACGTTGGGCAGAGGAATTGGAGGCTACTTCTAGGAGCAGTTTTCGGTTCTTTTTTTCCCTTTTCCTTTTAGTTTTATTTTAATTATGTATAACTAACTCTTAAGGAGGGCTAGATTAAAGCCCTAATTATGTTTATTCAATATTTCAATATTGGCGCCTTTATGATAATCATATTGTGTTGCTTAACTTGATTAATTCCTATTTTCTTGAATTCCTCATATGTATGTGATTGGCCATTATATGCATGTGGTATGAACTAGTTAATTAAATCAATTTGAATGATCGAGTCCTAGGTTTAATAAGAGTAACAAAAGAAATCCACACCAGGTTCTTGGTTAATAACATGGGGAACCGGGAGTAGACACCCATGCCCTAGGCCTCATGTGTTTGTCGATTTCCACAAATTTATGCTTTGTTAAAGAACAACTTAGTAGACACTCATGCTAAATCCTTTAAGAAATAAAAGAAATAGAGTAGACACTCATGCCTAATTTGTTGCTTAGAGAAATCAATAGCTTAAGGAGTAGACACCCATACCCTTAGGTTGGCAAACATTAAGTATTCATAATATGATTGGATCATTGGCATATTATTATATTATCTAAGTATGATTAGTGGTGGATATCAAAGCCCTACCTTTACCTTTTCATTTATCTTTATATCTTTTTATTTCTTTTTCACAATATCAATTTAGTGATAATTTGATATTTTTATCAATTCTAAAACAAAATCAACAATTCTCGTGGGATCGATCAAGTACTTGTTGCACTATACTATCGTTTGATCTTGTGCACTTGCGAGTAGAACGTATTAAATATTATCTATTAATTTAGGTAGTATTTGGCACAACAAGTTTTTTGCACCGTTGCCGGGGATTGTTTGATTTTGTTTGGAATTTAATTTTTTTTAATTTTTTGTTTCAAATTTTTCTATTTTTTTAGTTTTTTCTGCAGTTCCTGTTCTGTCTGTGGAGGTGCGCTCGAGCGCCCAACTAGGGCGATCGATCGCACATCTAGGGAGCAGCACAGTTACTGCACTAATTATAGATTT